>NC_047122.1:4904041-4996541 GCF_902500255.1 Thalassophryne amazonica
AAAAAAAAAAAAAATTGGTAGCCTTCGAACAAATGCAACTATTGGAAATTTCAGGCGAAGGATTTGAGAGTTGTGACCATTGGTGACCTTGAAAAGTAGGTCAAGGCCACCGACCTTCAAACCCATGCGAAGTACTCCTCCAAGGCATGTACCCACCAAATATGAAGTTTTTGCGAGCAATGGGTGCTATGTTGCAGCAAATGAATTGCGGCCGGCCAGAAGGACGGCCAGACAGACGGACAGACAGATGGACAAACCCGGATGCTATATGCCCCACCTCGTGGCGCAAGCGCCGTGCGGGGCATAAAAAAAAGCAACTATTTGATTATTTCTAAAAAGCTGTTTCATTTGATATTTTAACATTAAATGAATGGATCATTAAACATGTCTGTGAAGTCCAAAGTTCAGTCAAAAGACGTGGGCGATTCCACATGAAAAGGTAAAAAAAAAAAAAAAAGGTAATTTAAAAATTACTCAAAAATAACTGATGACTGATACATTGTGTGCTAAATACTTAAGCTTCAAAGACCAAATGGATTTTTCCTGCCAGTCACCAGGAATTTGGATATTTTGGGGCAAAATGGCAGAATTTTGAATTTTTCTCAAATTCTGAAATATAAGATTACTGTAACTTTTTGTCCCACATTTTTTAACTGGTTATTTTACTGATGAATTCCGGTGGCGCACGCATACGCTGTGACTCGGCAGTGGGTGAAAGTTTGTATTGCTTTTAACGTTTGGTGTTTTTAAAGTTTTATTTTATTGTTTTAAGGGTTTATATGGTGCGCAGTGCAATGTGCAGCTAAAATGGTCCCTAAACGTTTAAGTATTTGGACTCTCTTGTTTTGTCTGGTCTTTGCTGTACTGCGAGGTAAAGTCGGTTGTTACCGACTGCAGTACAGCCGTAATGAATTGCTCCAGCTTAACTTTGGAGTGCGTTTTGGAGTACCTGAGATTGCGGAGCACACCTCCTGGATGGTACTACGTTCGGGCTCCGTAAAACCTGATGTGGTGGGAAGTAAAGGTGGGAAACGAAAGCGAGGAAAAAGAGGAGGTGTGCGTCTGCGCCTGAAGAAACGAGGGCTTGGCCGTGTTCCGCTGCCTCCTATTATTTTAGGTAATTCGCAGTCCATACGGAACAAACTGAACGAATTACAGAGCAGTGTTCGTTATTTAAAGGATTACAGCAACTGTGGCATCATAGCACTGACTGAGACGTGGCTTACGGATCGGGACAGGAATGATGACCTGATGATTGACGGCTTTGGAGCTCCTTTCCGGCTGGACCAAGATGCAAAGGTGACGGGGAAATCTCAGGGGGGCGGCGTGTGTTTGTACGTCAATGAGCGATACTGTAACCCTAAGTCTGTAACTGTTAGAGAGCGTGTTTGCACGCCAGACATAGAACTTCTTACAGTGTCACTTCGCCCCTATTATCTGCCCCGTGAATTCCCACAGCTTTTCATCACTGTGGTTTACATACATCCGAGAGCTAATGCCAACTCTGCCTGTTCTGCCATCTTTGATGTGGTGCAGAAATTGATGTCTCACTCACCTGACACTCCAATCTTCTTGCTTGGCGACTTCAATCATGTGTCCTTGGATAAGACTCTCCCCAATATGTATCAGTATGTTACCTGCCCTACCAGGCGGGATAAAACTATTGATCTCTGTTACGGGTCTGTTAAGGAGGCTTATAAGTCTGTGTCCTTGCCTCCTCTTGGTTTTGGGGATCACCATTTTGTGCATTTGCTGCCCTATTATAAGTCTCTGCTTAAGAGGGTGAAGGTCTCCACAAGAGAATTTAAGGACTGGAACAGTGATGCAGTGCTTTGCCTTCAGGAGTGCTATGAATGTACGGACTGGGACATATTTATAGAGGCATGTGGCGATAACCTGGATGAACTGGCGGATGTGATCTGCTCTTATGTGGTGTATTGTAGGGATATGTTGATTCCTACTAAAAAAGTGAAAATATATCCTAACAACAAACCCTGGGTTACAAAGTCTGTGAGAATCAGTTTACAATCTAAGAGAGAGGCTCATAGATCGGGGTCAGTTACGGAATTATGCAATGCTACTAAAGAAGTGAAAATGGTGCTGGAAAAGGCTAAGAGAAATTATGCAGAGAAAATAGAGGAAAAGATGGCAAATAAAAATTTTGGATCTGCTTGGTCGTGTATGAAAACGATAGCTGGGCTTCAGGAGCCCAAGTCCAGATCCATCACCTTGCTGAAGAACTATCAGACAGATGTTGAATTTGCTAATGCTCTGAATACTTTTTACACAAGGTTTGATATCTCAGATCACAGTTCAGAGATTAAGGAAATAAAGCATAAAGTGAAAGACAGTCAGCACTTTTTTATTTCTCATAAAGAGGTAGAAAAATCTTTTTGTGCCCTCAAATCAAAATGTCAGGGCCCTGATAATGTTTGCAGTCGCCTCTTAAAAAACTGTGCTAAAGAGCTGAGTCCTATTTTCCAATTTATTTTCAATATGTCTCTGGAAATGCAAACTGTGCCAAATGTGTGGAAAGACGCTGCTGTTGTCCCTGCCACCAAAAATTGTACTCCAAAGGTTTTAAATGACTTTAGGCCTATAGCTTTGACGTCCATTGTCATGAAAACCTTTGAGAAACTGGTGAGAACAGAAATTATTAATCAAGTTGGTGCCAAATTGGACCCTATGCAATTTGCCTATAGGCCAAATAGAGGGGTTGAGGATGCCACAGTCACTTTAATGAATTTGCTTTTTAGTCACCTTGAAGGGAAAGGTGCGCATGTCAGACTTTTATTTGTTGACTTTTCGTCTGCTTTTAACACAATTCAGCCGCACATTTTAGCCTCAAGACTTTTAGATCATTTTAATCTAAGTTGTAATCTTGTGGGCTGGATTCTGAGCTTCCTCACTAACAGGACACAAAAAGTGAGAGTGAATGGGGTCTTGTCTGAGCAGACCCAGTCCTCCATTGGGACACCACAAGGCAGTGCTATCTCTCCACTTTTGTATATTTTGTACACTGATCTCTGCAGAAGTTGGAGGGAGGGGAGGACTATTCTTAAGTATGCAGATGACACTGTTATTGTCAGTTTGCTTCAGGACAGTGAGGTTGGCCACGGTCCTGTGGTTGATGATTTCTTGGATTGGTGCGAGAAGTCTTTTCTACAGATGAATGTATTGAAGACTAAAGACATGGTCATTGACTTTAGGAAGGGCTCCCACAAACATGGAGTAACTCTCCTAAAAGGTCAGGCCGTAGAAATTGTGAGCACCTATAAATATCTGGGTACTGTTATGGATGACAAACTCACTTTTGAGTCAAATTGTGAAGTGGTGTGTAAAAAAGGTCACCAACGCTTGTTCTGTCTTAGAAAACATGTCCTGTACGACATACAGAAATGTAAAAAAAACAAAAAAATCCCCACATCTCATTTTTCAAGACCAAAGCTTACAACTACAGATTCTCTAACTTTGGCCAATAACTATTCATTTGGCGTAGCCTTAGTTAATTATTTTAATCAGTTATTGTATAATTGGCTTTTAAAAGATGTCCCGTACGACACATCACACTCAGTCATGGATTTTCAAGTCTTTGCAGAAGCAGTTTCTCACCATTTCCAATACACTTGGAAAACCTAACAGATAACCACGGGTGATGAGTAGGCCAAGCAAGGTAGGCATAAAGCCCCTTTCACACTTCGAGTTGCGTCGTGCGGCATCATGACAACGCCACGTGGAAGCAACCCAGTGCCGAGATGATGTAGCTCAACGCCAGAAGACCACGAGGATGAAGGGAATCGGACGCCAAAAATTAAACGTTTAATTTTTTCTGCATTGAGCAAAGGACACAGAAATTAAGTGGTTTCAGTGCAAGTTAGAGCAACGCGATGGTACTCAACATGACTGGAAGCCACACCCTCACAATACAACGTTACCCGACGCCAATTTATGATTCCTGCTGTTTTCCATTGCTCCCGAAGTATAAATCAGGCAGGACTGTTTTTATACCGTGTATACAATGCAGTAAAACTACACGCTCAAAAAAGAGCACAGAAAAAAAAATGCTGATTGCAGCCTGACAGCTGCTGCAGCTACTTACTCTTCTCTCACAACTGTGTTTAAATAAAGTCCATAAAAGTCCTGCTCACAGACTGATTGCCAGAGACAGGACATGTCCACATCCAGTAAAAAGTCCAGACATCTCCAGTCCACTCACAGATGGTTCGTTTGCGCACACGTGAACAATAAACAAAAAAACTGTCTGGCTGCTGCAGTTCCTCGCTCTCCCCTCAAACTCTCTCATAATTGTGTTAAATAAAGGGCAAAAAAGGACATAAGTCCTGCTCACAGACTGATTGCCAGAGGACATGTCCACATCAAGTATAACTCCACACATCTCCACATTTACACACGGACTGTTCATTGGCGCACAAGCTATTTTCTATTCTAGGTTCAAGACCATTGTATTAAAAATGTACATTGCTTGAAAACCTGCTAGGATTGAGGTATTTGTAACTTTGTAACCTACATGTTAAGTCGTTTGTCCCATACGACACATTCTTATGTCCCATACAACATACAACCTCAGTTTTCCTCCACACATGGTAATAAGTAGAGCCCAACCGATATGGATTTTTTTGAGGACGATGCCGATAACGATATTTGGATAAAAGAAATGCCGATAATCAATAAATCGGCTGATTTGCTGATAGCCGATAAATCAGCCGATATTATTATATTTTTTTTAATGAATAAAATGTTCTTTTTTGGACCCTTAACAAAAAGGTATGAGCTAAAAGCTGAAGCGTTGTCCTCATATTGATTAACTTTATAACAGAGAAGAATTTTCAAGTTCAAAAAATACAAAAATGCAATTGGAGCAGTTAGGGGGCTATTCAAACGGGCCAACTAGTAAGATATCATTCCTGAAAATGATCTTTGCCATATCACGTGAGGTAAATCTGCCCTACGATTGGATTTTGGAAAACCATGTGACGGAGAACCAATTCCGATTGGACACTCACATTGCGCACGTCATCACACGTCTTCTATGAGGAGTACCAAGATGGCCGACAGTGGATCGAAAGTCTGCGGAGTTAACTTTTCAGCAAAAAAAGAGTACGTTTCTATCTCAAATCATTAAAAAGTTATTTATAATTTAGTAAAGCTTGGTCCCAGCCGTCATATACGACAGCGTCGGCCCCAGAGGGTTAATAGCGAATGGCAGTAATTCCCAGAACCCTTCCGGACGACCAGTGAATCTGAATGTTTCAACCTCTTAGCAGTAAACAAGTTTTTCATGCTAGAAATAAGGTCTACACAACGTGGGCTTAATAAAAAGCGTGACCGACGCAATGAAGCACATTTGACACATTACTACATAAACTGAGTTAATCAAACTGAGTTAAACTGAAACGGGGGAAATGTGGGGTGAATGTAATCGCAAAGTTATTACAAACAACATCCTTATAAACTTACTTGTATGCTTTTGTCAACCGATCAGTGCAGAGTGATGGCGAACTACAGGGCCAGTGATGAACACATTTAAGCAGGGGTGTAAGCAGCTCTCAGTTGAATGGCGTCAGAGCTCTATCTACTGGACAAACGGTGCAAGGACATTTTACATTGCCGACACAAACATTATTTCAGTAACTGTTCTGTTTATGAGAAATTATCGGCGTTCTATCTGCAAAATTTCGGCCGATAGTGAGTACTTTGAAAAGGGCTTATATCAGTTGATAATATCGGACGATATATCGGTCAGGCTCTAGTAATAAGATAATTTATCAAGCACAAAATCAGTCATTTAGATATTCTACAGCATATGCTGCAACAACCTTAACTGAAACGACAGATTATAGAACTGTTTTGGGATAAACCGTATCATTTCTCAGAGCGTCACGTATGACACATTTATGATGTCCTGTACGACACACTTTGTAAAGTCTCTGCATTTAATAAAAAATAGTCTTATATGAGAAAAGGTTTCATTTGGCTTCTTTTTAGACTCTAGGGAACATTTCCAGCATGGTTACATGAATCTGTCTCCATTCAACTCACAGACTTTTTGTGTTGAATTTACTGGAAAGAATTTTACCAATTTTCTGTGTCCCGTACGACATGTTTGATTTTTTTGCCTGTTTCCCCCAAAAACATTTCTGATCAAAAGTATGAACAAGGCAATATTGCCCAGTGGTATCACAACCTATCTGCACCCAAATGTAGGTACTTGCTCTAACACTGTCTTACCAGACTGGAAATGCATCTCTAAATGTCCCGTACGACACATAGGGAATCACCCCTTTGCACAAGTAGAAGAAGCCCTGACGTGATTGTGCATATTGTTAAAACATTCACTAGAACAGTCAAATTCATATTTTAGAAATTGCTCTATCCCGATTGCAACATTCAAAGCAATCACATACAGGGTTCTCACCAGCATTATTACAGAGTAACGGCCCGTTACGCTGCTGCATGAAAAAATTACGTTGTTTCCAAGGGCGTGTAACGGGAAAATGATCATTTCTGATGCTCAGAAATGCGGGTCCAAAATGAACCTACAGAAATGATCATTCTGGTCAACCTCAGTCAAACCCAGTTGAAGATGTCAATCGTGATCACTTTTCGCTGACTAATGGTCCAGTCACACAGCAAACGACGATCCTGAAGAAGGAAAAAAGTAAAAAAAGTCGCAATTCATCGAGGAAAAAGGGTGGACGAAAGAGCTTTTATCACAGAACAGTCTGCGAAGCCGAGCGCAAAAGGCACGAAAGAGGAACGTAACAAAACCGAAGCCTAACGATCTCGACGCTTAGTAAAACAAACACGCCTGGAGCCACAGCTGGAGAGTGTGTGTCTGCATCTCTGAGTTCCAGGACTTGGCGCTGGGACGAGCTCATGTACCTGAGTCCTGGATAAACTGCAACAGAAGCTGTGGAGATCTGCGTGCACGTCGGTGGACCCACCTGCTCTGGTTCCTCACCCAGAACAAAAGAGGGATCATCTCCTTCGTCATCAGAATCCTCGGCGCCCCGTCTTGCTCCAATAAAAAAAAAAAAACAAACAAACCACTGGTGTGCGGTGGTCACTGCTGTGTTACTGTATTACATTACTAAGCTTATATATACGAGGTGCCTTCAATAAGTTTTGAGACTTTTTTCGTAGGGGCAGTTATAATCATTCCACACTATTGTAATTTTGATATGTCATTACCATGTGTCTAAGGAGATAATCTACCATTTTTTGTTATTCCAGGTTGAAAGAGACGGCTGTATGTGGATGTTAAGCGGACCCTACTAAATCACGCTTATAACAGCTAACTTTTAGCAAAATGCAGTCAGGATGGGAGGACACTTTGGAAAAGTGATACACTATAAAATTTTGTGTTAAGCTCAGAAAGAACGCTACACAGACTTATGAACTGCTTCAGACTGCTTATGGATTAAACTGCATGGGCAGAGCATCGGTGTTTCGTTGGCACAAAAGGTTTAAGGGTGGCAGAGAGCCTGTGAGAGACGATGAGAGGTGTGGGAGGGGGAGGGAAGTCAGAACACCGGAGCTGGTGGGGAAAATTCGTACTTTTATGGATGAGGACCATCGAGTGTCAATAGAGACAATAAGTGTAGAGTTTGAAGTCAGTGTGGGAACTGTGCACACGATTATTCATGATGAACTGAACATGCAGAAGATTTGTGTGAAGTTCAGGACAATGCACCAGTCCACAACTCCATCTGCGTTTCCAACTACACTCAACAAAAATATAAACGCAACACTTTTGATTTTGCTCCCATTTTGTATGAGATGAACTCAAAGATCTAAAACTTTTTCCATATACACAATATCACCATTTCCCTCAAATATTGTTCACAAACCAGTCTAAATCTGTGATAATGAGCACTTCTCCTTTGCTGAGATAATCCATCCCACCTCACAGGTGTGCCATATCAAGATGCTGATTAGACACCATGATTAGTGCACAGGTGTGCCTTAGACTGCCCACAATAAAAGGCCACTCTGAAAGGTGCAGTTTTGTTTTATTGGGGGGGGGGGATACCAGTCAGTATCTGGTGTGACCACCATTTGCCTCATGCAGTGCAACACATCTCCTTCGCATAGAGTTGATCAGGTTGTCAATTGTGGCCTGTGGAATGTTGGTCCACTCCTCTTCAATGGCTGTGCGAAGTTGTCCGGTGAGTATGCCGGCCATGCAAGAACTGGGACATTTTCAGCTTCCAAGAATTGTGTACAGATCCTTGCAACATGGGGCCGTGCATTATCCTGCTGCAACATGAGGTGATGTTCTTGGATGTATGGCACAACAATGGGCCTCAGGATCTCGTCAGGGTATCTCTGTGCATTCAAAATGCCATCAATAAAAAGCACCTGTGTTCTTCGTCCATAACAGACGCCTGCCCATACCATAACCCCACTGCCACCATGGGCCACTCGATCCACAACATTGACATCAGAAAACCTCTCACCCACACGACGCCACACACGCTGTCTGCCATCTGCACCAGACAGTGTGAACCGGGATTCATCTGTGAAGAGAACACCTCTCCAACGTGCCAAAAGCCAGTGAATGTGAGCATTTGCTCACTCAAGTCGGTTACGACGACGAACTGGACTCAGGTCGAGACCCCGATGAGGACGACGAGCATGCAGATTAGCTTCCCTGAGATGGTTTCTGACAGTTTGTGCAGAAATTATTTGGTTATGCAAACTGATTGTTTCAGCAACTGTCCGAGTGGCTGGTCTCAGACGATCTTGGAGGTGAACATGCTGGATGTGGAGGTCCTGGGCTGGTGTGGTTACACGTGGTCTGCGGTTGTGAGGCTGGTTGGATGTACTGCCAAATTCTCTGAAACGCCTTTGGAGACGGCTTATGGTAGAGAAATGAACATTCAATACACGAGCAACAGCTCTGGCTGACATTCCTGCTGTCAGCATGCCAATTGCACGCTCCCTCAAATCTTGCGACATCTGTGGCATTGTGCTGTGTGATAAAACTGCACCTTTCAGAGTGGCCTTTTATTGTGAGCAGTCTAAGGCACACCTGTGCACTAATCATGGTGTCTAATCAGCATCTTGATATGGCACACCTGTGAGGTGGGATGGATTATCTCAGCAAAGGAGAAGTGCTCACTATCACAGATTCAGACTGGTTTGTGAACAATATTTGAGGGAAATGGTGATATTGTGTATGTGGAAAAAGTTTTAGATCTTTGAGTTCATCTCATACAAAATGGGAGCAAAACCAAAAGTGTTGCGTTTATATTTTTGTTGAGTGTATTTGACCGAGATGGGCATTAAGACAGTTCCTCACCCTCCCTACAGTCCAGACCTTGCTCCCTGTGACTTTTGGTTGTTCCCAAAGCTCAAGGAAAACCTTAGAGGCAGTTGTTTTGAAACCATTGAGGAGGAGACCATTGAGTTCACACCAGAGGACTTCCAGGGGGCCTTCCAGAAGTTGTTGGAACGATACAACAAGTGCATTGCATCTGGAGGGGAGTACTTTGAAGGGGACTAGAGTTTCGTGCTTGTCCGAGGAAAAAAGTGTCCCTCAAAACTTATTGAAGGCACCTCGTAAGTGTAAAGATGGCCGAATATATCAGAGCAGTAAATTGATCGTCCGTGTCAACGCACATTGACTCCCCATGTGCGGTTATTTCAGCTAGCTACAGCTGATCCACAACGTGAATTCTTCCTTCCAGAACAGCTCTTTAATAAATTGAATCATCTACCTGTTGCCACATGTACATAAGGGCTGGATTGTCATTCCTACACTCATATTGTTATATTTAATAAAAAATAATAAGCGCAAGCAGGAGTTGCTGCTCTCGCTACTGCTGCATTCAAGTACCGTCTGAAAATACACAATTTTTTTGTTGTTTCAAATTCAGCAGTTGCTTGTGGCAAAATAATTGTATCCACACAAAAGATGAATTCTTCCCTACATAAGGTGTCTGAGCCCATTGAAGCTGACTCCCCTCCCCCCCCCCCCAAAAAAATCCAGGCAAACAAACTGAGTTTGCCCTGTAATTTCCGATGGTACATGAACACAGCAGCAGCGTCAGCGCTCACAAACCGGCTTCTGCACAGTGTGAAACATTCAGCTGGTCGAACGAAGTCAAATTAACCCTCTGGGGTCCGAAGGCATTTTTTGGACAGTTCACTCACCTGGCATAAATGTTTTATTATTGCTGTTAACAGCTCTCCCTGCATCCAACAATCACGTTTTATGTCTCTTTTTTTCAGGACAACATGTGCTTTCAGAATATATATGCTTTTGTTGTGTTTTCTAAGTGTAATAAAGGTTTACAATCAAAAAGAAAAAAGAAAAGCGGAAAATAATTTTCCACACACATTTATTCAAAACACACAGCAAACTATAATAAACAACTGTTTTGACACTTTATAAAGGTAATTTGAGGTCTTGTGTGAAAGACTGTACAACAAAAACATTCAAACAATAAACACAAATGCACATTTTGAACAATATATACAAAATGGTCTATGCGTTTTGTCTGGCTTCATCTCAAAGCAATTTTTGCTATTACACAAAGGTTACATCACAAACATCTACTTCTGCTGTGTTTTGGAGTGTTCTGTGCTGCTCCTAAAGCAGCTTTCATTCACACTTTGGCTCCTTACAGTCTGAGAAGCGGCCCTTCCCCTCGCTCCATTGATATGGTAAACGGTGCTTTACGCTGAGAAAGCCACAGAGTTATCCAGTAACATTCACATGCAAACTAGTGGAGCAATCCTGATAGTTACACACTCTTTGTTTGAGCACGTGAGATTGTCATCAGAGGGTCTCTATCTGCTCCGTCTGCTTTCATTGATTGCTGTGCGTAATGATGCAGGGCTCTCTGGATGTACTCAATGGAGCACCCAGGGAGCTATTCAAACGGGTTAGGGTTAGTAACATATCACTCCTGAGAACGATCTTTGGCTTTTCACGTAAGGTAAATCTGCACTACGATGGGATTTTGGAAAAACATGTGACGGTGAACCAATTCCAATTGGACACTCACATTGCGCACGTCATCACACAGCTTCTATGAGGAGTACAAAGATGGCCGATGGCTGGCTCGAAGATCCGTGGAGTTAACTTTTCAGCCAAAAAAAAAAAAAAAAAAAAAAAAAAGGAAGTTTCTATCTCATATCATCCATCCATCCATTTTCTTCCGCTTTATCCGGAGTCGGGTAGCGGGGGCAGCAGCTCAAGCAAAACCGCCCAGACCTCCCGATCCACACACACCTCCCCCAGCTCCTCTGGGGGAACCCCAAGGCGTTCCCAAGCCAGCCGAGAGATGTAGTCCATCCAGCGTGTCCTGGGTCTTCCCTGGGGCCTCCTCCCAGTGGGACGTGCCCGGAACACCTCTCCAGCGAAGCGGCCAGGGGGTAAAAGATGCCTGAGTCACCTCAACTGACTCCTTTCGACGTGGAGGAGCAGCGGCTCGACTCCGAGCTCCTCCCGAGTGACCGAGCTCCTCACCCTATCTCTAAGGGAGTGCCCAGCCAGCCTGCGGAGGAAACTCATCTCGGCCGCTTGTACTCGCAATCTCGTTCTTTCGGTCATGAGCCAAATCTCATGACCATAGGTGAGGATCGGAACGTAGATCGGTCGGTAAATCGAGAGCTTTGCCCCCCTACTCAGCTCTCTCTTCACCACGACGGTCCGATAAAGCGACCGCATCACTGCAGATGCTGCACCGATCCGTCTATCGATCTCACGCTCCATCCGTCCCTCACTCGTGAACAAGACCCCGAGATACTTAAACTCCTCCACTTGAGGCAAGGACACAACACCGACCTGAAGAGGGCAAAGCACCTTTTTCCGGTCGAGAACCATGGCCTCGGATTTGGAGGTGCTGATTTTCATCCCGGACGCTTCACACTCGGCGGCAAACCGCCCCAGTGCCCGCTGAAGGTCCTGATTTGACAAAGCCAACAGAACCACATCGTCCGCAAACAGCAGAGACGAGATTCTGTGGTTCCCAAACCAGACCCCCTCTACACCCTGGCTGCGCCTAGAAATTCTGTCCATAAAAATAATGAACAGAACCGGTGACAAAGGGCAGCGCTGGCGGAGGCCAACGTGCACTGGAAACAGGTTTGACTTACTACCGGCAATGCGAACCAAGCTCCTGCTGCGGTCGTACAGGGACCGGATAGCCCTTAACAAAGGACCCCGGACCCCGTACTCCCGGAGCACTCCCCACAGGGTGCCCCGAGGGACATGGTCGACCGCCTTCTCCAGATCCACAAAACACATGTGGACTGGTTGGGCAAACTCCCATGAACCCTCGAGCACCCGATGGAGCGTGTAGAGCTGGTCCAGTGTGCCGCAACCAGGACGAAAACTACACTGCTCCTCCTGAATCCGAGGTTCGACCATCGGTCGAATTCTCCTCTCCAGTACTCTGGAATAGACCTTACCGGGGAGGCTGAGGAGTGTGATCCCCCTATAGTTGGAACACACCCCCTTCCGGTCCCCCTTCTTAAACAGAGGGACCACCACCCCGGTCTGCCAATCCAGAGGCAAGACGTGACGATGGGATTGAGGAGATCCTCGAAGTACTCCTTCCACCACCCAACAACATCCCCAGTCAGGGTCAACAGCTCCCCACCCGCACCGTAAACAGTGCTGGTGGAGAGCTGCTTCCGCCTCCTGAGGCGTAGGACGGTTTGCCAGAATCTCTTCGAGGCCGACCGATAGTCCTCTTCCATAGCCTCCCCGAACTCCTCCCAGACCCGAGTTTTTGCCTCTGTGACCGCATGGGCTGCGGCACGCTTGGCCTGCCGGTACCTGTCAGCTGCCTCTGGGGTCCCACCTACCAACAAAGATAAGTAGGACTCCTTCTTCAGCTTGACGTCATTCCTTACTTTCGGTGTTCACCACCGGGTTCGGGGCTTGCCGCCATGACAGGCACCAGAGACCTTGCGACCACAGCTACGAGCAGCCGCATCGACAATGGAGGTGGAGAACATGGTCCACTCGGACTCCATGTCTCCAACCTCCCCCGGGATCTGGGAGAAGCTCTCCCGGAGGTGGGAGTTGAAGACCTCGCTGAAAGAGGGTTCCGCCAGTCGTCGCCGTAGGCCGAGACAACGGTGAGAGACCTGTCCCCGAACCGAAGGCGTAGGGACGCGACCCTCTCGTTCACCGGAGTGAACTCCAACACTTGGTGACTGAGCTGGGGAGCAATAAGCAATGCGACCCCAGCTCTCCGCCTCTCCCTGTGGGCGACGCCAGAAAAATGAAGCGTCCAGCCCCTCTCCAGGAGTTGGGTACCAGAGCCCAAGCTGTGTGTGGAGGTGAGCCCGACTATCTCTAGTCGGTATCTTTCAACCTCCCGCACAAGCTCAGGCTCCTTCCCCCCTAGCGAGGTGACATTCCACGTCCCAACAGCCAGGGGCTGTGAGCATGGACCAGGCCGCTGGGCCACCCGCCCTCGAACGCCATCCAATCCTCTCTGCACCCGACCACCATGGCCCCCTCTGCAGGTGGTGAACCCACAGGAGGGCGGGCCCACGTCACTCTTTCGGGCTGAGCCGGGACCACCAGGCACTCGCGCGTGAGCCCCAACCCCAGGCCTGGCTCCAGGGTGGGACCCCGGCACCGCCATACCGGGCGACGTCTCGGTCCTTGATCTTTTACTGGTCATGGAGGTTCTGAACTGCCCTTAGTCTGACCCGTCACCTAGGACCTGTTTGCCTTGGGAGACCCTACAGGGAGCACAAAGCCCCCGACAACATAGCTCCTAGGATCATCCAGGTACGCAAACTCCCCCACCACGATAAGGTGGCAGCTAAAGGGGGATCTCATATCAATAATCATTATCATTTTTTTTAATCTCATATCATTAAAGTTATTTATAATTTAGTAAAGCTTGGTCTTAGGCATCGGCCCCAGAGGGTTAAAGAACGTAACAAAAAATAAACAAATGATTAACAAACGTCAAGAACAACAGCAAAACAAAACACGGACGAATTGAGGTTTTCGTTGCCCTTCGTTCAAATTTTTCAACAGTTTAAAAATCCTGATGAAGCGCCAGCTGCAGGAACAAAGCTGCGCAAAGGTTAAACGATGCCAACAAAAGATAACGGAAGTCCAGATTTCTTGTTTCGTCAGGGCTTCGTTGCTCTTCGTTAAGTGCCGTGTGACTGGGCCATTAAGTCGCTACCGGACTATCATCTGTTACTGCGGGCAAGAAAAGAAAATCGTCCACCGTTTCACACCGCACTTTTTTTCCCGTTCCTCATGATGTGCATTTTCCATGGGACAACGCACAAAGGTTCTCTGGTGTGGATCATTGCGCATGTGGGAAAAGTTCTTGGAGGGAAAAGTTCTCGTACAGTCATGAAAGTTCTTCTGCAGTGTACACCGCACCAAGTGCTGGGGGAAACTTCTCTTACAGCCGCTAAAGTTCTCACAGCGAGCCACATGCCGAGTGCTGCAGTATAGGGGAGACTGAGGCCAACTTCCCCCGTTAGATTTTTAAATTTATAACCCTCTGAAACACTATTGCCTGCATTCTGAGCACCAAACTGTGTGACGTTAAGCCATAGTATGTTTTTTTCACCTTTGTTACAGCCTTACTTTAAAGCCAAAAGAAACAAGGCATCAGACCAAAATACAGAACAGTGTAGACGTGTGTCAGGAACATCTGAAATGCTGATTTATGCACAGCAGTTTATTCAAGAAAATCCTTATGTGTTTTTTCTTACATTAAATAATTTGTAATAAAAATACTTTTAAGTAAAAAAAAAAAAAGATTCTTTAGAAATCTCTGATGTAGCATAGTAGCAGGTGTGAGTTTGCAGAGACGACAGATTAATTTAACCAGATGAAGGTCTCCTCTGCAGCTTCAACTTCATATTGGTGGCATTTTTGGAAACACTTTCCTCACAAGATGAAACACAGATGGTCTCGTCTTCTGTCTGGACATCAGATTTTGGTATATAGTGGGGGAAATGGTATTTGATCCAGTGTCAATTTTGCAGGGTTTCCCCACCTACAAAGAATGTAGAGGTCTGTAATTTTTATCGTAGGTACACTTCAAATGTGAGGGATAGAATCTAAAAAAAAAAAAAAAAAAAAAAAAAAAAAAACAAGAAAATCACATTGTATGATTTTTAATGAATTTGCATTTTATTGCATGAAATAAGTACGAGGTCTGTGAGAAAAGTATCCAAACTTTTTATTTTTTTCAAAAACTATATGGATTTGAATCATGTGTGATTGCATCAGACAAGCTTGAACCTTCGTGCGCATGCGCGAGTTTTTTCACGCCTGTCAGTTGCGTCATTCGCCTGTGGGCAGGCTTTGAGTGAGCACTGGTCCACCCCCCTCGTCGGATTTTTATTGTTTAGGAATGGCGGAGCAACTGCCACTTTGTTCCATAAAAATTTTTTCAGAAACTCTGACAGACAGCCAGATGGAAACCATTTGGAAGATTCAGATGGCTTTCGGTGAAGATTCTATCGGTATCACACGGATTAAGGACCATTAAAACTGGATTAAAAACGGCCCACAGCGGCGGAGGGCACACCGCGCCCCGAGCGGCCATCGACAGGCTGGAATGAGCAGATCACTTCCAAATTTAAGGCTCTATTGATTCAGGACATTGTGTGACTAGCAGAGAAGTTTCAGACGAGGTCGGGATCAGCACTTTATCGGCACATTCCACTGTTAAAGGAGATTTTTGTAATTAAAGACGTGCAGACGGATTCGCGTGTCGGGACGCAGCCGCTCATGGCACGGGACAAACACCACCTCCGTGTTGGAAGTCTCACAGGACAAGTTGGAACATGCCCAGCTGTTAAACAATTTCTCGGATACTCACTCGACTGAAAAGCCACCGAAAGCAGTATGAATCTTACGAATGGTTTCCAACACGGAGGTGATCTCACTTTGTGGGGTAAGGATGATTCTGAGAAAGCCCAGAACTACACAGGAAGACCTGGTCAATGACCTGAAGAGAGCTGGGACCACAGTCAAAAAGAAATCTTGTAGGGCAGCAAGGTCCCCCTGCTCAAGCCAGCACATGTCCAGTCCTGTTTGAAGTTCACCAGTGACCATCTGGATGATCCAGAGGAGGCATGGGAGAAGGTCATGTGGTCAGATGAGACCAGAATAGAGCTTTTTTGGCATCAACTCCACTCGCCATGTTTGGAGGATGAGAACAACCCCAAAAACACTGTCCTAACCGTGAAGCATGGGGGTGAAAACATCATACTGTGGGGTGCTCTTTTGCAAAGGGGACGGGATGACTGCATCATATTGAAGGGAGTAATGGATGGGGTCATGTATTGCGAGATTTTGGCAAACAACCTCCTTCCCTCAGTAAGAGCATTGAAGATGGGTTGTGGCTAGGTCTTCCAGCATGACAATGACCCCAAACACACAGACAGGGCAACTAAGGAGGGGCTCCGTAAGAGGCCTGGAGTGGCTGGCCAGTCTCCAGACCTTAACTCAATAGAAAATCTTTGGAGGGAGCTGAAACTCCAAACCTGAAAGATCTGGAGAACATCTGTATGGAGTGGACCAAAATCCCTGCTGCAGTGGTCAAGAACTGCAGGAAATGTCTGATCTCTGGAACTGCAAATAAAGGTTTCTGTATCAATTGTTAAGGTCTGTTTTTCTAGGGGATCAAATACTTATTTCATGCAATAAAATGCAAATTATTTAAAAATCATACAATGTGATTTTCTGGATTGTTTTTTTTTTTTTTTAGGTTCTGTCTCTCACAGCTGAAGTGTACCTATGATAAAAAAAAACAGACCTCTCCATTCTTTGTAGGTGGGAAAACCTGCAAAATTGACAGTGGATCAAATACTTATTTCCCCCAATGTATTTATTTAGCCTAACAAAGAAGCAGGCCCACTATGCAGCCCATAATGCAAACGCTTCAGGGGGGCTAAGCATCCCCCGAAGCGTCGGCTTTTTAAGGTGATTATTCCATCCCATTACGCTGAGAAAAAAATAAATCCTGCTGAGAACCCTGACATAGTCAATGAGGGCATAATTAAAAGTTGAAATTACTAAATTAAAAAATTATTATTATTCCCTTATTTCATTAACACATGTCACATTAACAATCACACTGCAGTCATTGTTAAATTATCTCCTGTTGCATTTATAACAAACATTTGTATTTATTTACATTGTCTGTTTTTCTGGTTAAAATGATAAATGAATAATCTACCAGACTGTACACATTTCCATGCTATTTTATTTATCTAAAAATAAATGTCCAAGGTTCCTTATGTTAAACAAAATATCACCACATCTGAGACAACAGGTAAGTTGTGGTTTTAATTAACAGATGAATAAAGGTTTCTAAAGAATCTTTTTTTTTTGTTTTTTTTACTATTTTAATAAAAAGTGTTTTTTTTTTTTTTTTTTTACAGAATTTGCAAAGATTTTCTTCAGAAAACTGCTGTGTATAAATGAGCAGTCCTGTGACATGTTTCTGCCACTGATCTGTATACAACACTGTATATAACACTGTTACAGTGGGGCAAAAAAGTATTTAGTCAGCCCCTGATTATGCAAGTTCTCCTATTTTGAAAGATGAGAGAGGTCTGTAATTTTCAACATAGGTACACTTCAACTATGAGAGACAAAATGAGAAAAAAAAATCCAGGAAATCACATTGTAGAATTTTTAAACAATTTATTTGTAAATTATGGTGGAAAATAAGTATTTGGTCAATAACAAAAGTTCAACTCAGCACTTTGTAACATAATCTTTATTGGCAATGACAGAGGTCAAACGTTTCCTATAAAGCCCTTTTCACACTGGGGCTGCTCCCAGTTGCTTTGCGTGTCATCGTGATGACACCACGTGGAAGCAACCTAGTGCCGAGACGATGCAGCTCGGCGCCACAACAGCGGGAGAGTCGCAAACAAAAATTAAACGTTTAATTTTTTTGGCGTCATCTGCTCGACACAGAATTAAGTGGTTTCAGCGCAAGTCAGAGCAACAAGATGGTACTCAGTGTGACTGGAAGCCACACTCACAACATGACGTTACCGATGCCAATTTATGATTCCTGCTGTGTTCCATTGTTCCCGCAGTATAAATCACGCAGGACTGTTTTTATACCATGTACTCAATGCAGTAAAAACTACACGCTCAAAAAAAGAGCACAGAAAAAAAAGGCTGATTGCAGCTGTATTGTATTTAGTTTATCTGGCAGGGACCATGTACAAAAGCATTAATCAATAAAACATTAAAAAGATGCATTGTACCAGACTATAGCTCTCAGAGCTAATTTCCATCTGCAGTCCCTGTGACATACAAAACACATCATAAAACAATACAGTCTATATACACATTAATAGAATCTATGTACATACACAATAGCAAAAACATTTAAAACACATTCTATATTAATCAACCATTAAAAAACACTACGAGTATATCACCTAAGTCTACATAAATATAATTACAAATAGACTACACACCCCCCATCCCCTCCCCATCAGTTCATTAATGGCGACATATCTGAGTCGTTATTAAATGTTTTTTTTAAATTGATGCTAATCTTTGTGTAATCTTTACATAATTTTAACTCTATTGGTAATTTATTCTATTCAGTTATAGTTTTAAAGGAAAAAGCTGATTGGCCAAGTGCAGTCTTTCTTTTGGGGATGCCACACTGACCCTGGCATGTGGACCTTGTTGTTCTGGTCATCTGTTCAGAGGTCAATGGTCAGCTGCAGCTCCTTCTGTGTGTGAAGCTGTCTGGTGAAGAGATGCACTGTGAAGCAGCTGCAGCTTCTTCTCCTACAAATGTGTTTAAATAAAATCCATAAAAGTCCTGCTCACAGACTGATTGTCAGAGACAGGACATGTCCACATCAAGTAAAACTCCAGACATCTCCACATTTGCTCACGGACGGTTCGTTCGCGCGCACGTGTGCTTATCTTGTGGTGAAAGGAGGAAAGATAAACTATAACAGAACTCAGACCGCAGACCTGCAGCTCAACACAAGAACAAATATAAACTCGAAGAGAAATCAGAGTGCACAGTCTGCCTGCAGCCAAACTGTGCATTCTGACTTCTCTGTGCAGAGAACCTGCAGGCTGTGTCCTCACCTCCTCTCTGCCCCCTGCTGTGTGCACCTGACACAAATATTCCTGCGTGGTCATGACGCAACAGGAAGCAACTCGAAGTGGGCCCTGTGTGAAAGGGGCTTAAGTCTGCACCAGGTTTGCACACACTGTAGCTGGTATTTTGGCCCAGTCCTCCATGCAGATCTCCTTTAAAGCGGTGATGTTTTGGGGTTGTCGCTGGGCAACACGGACTTTCAACTCCCTCAACAAATTTTATATGGGGTTGAGGTCTTCAGACTTGGCCACTCCATGACCTTGAAATGCTTTTTACGGAGCCACTCCTTCGTTGCCTGAGCAGTGTGTTTGGGATCACTGTCATGCTGGAAGACCCAGCCACGTTGCATCTTCAATGCTCTCACTGATGGAAGGAGGTTTTGGCTTAAAATCTAATGACACATGTCCACGTTCATCCTTCCCTTAACACAGATCAGTCGTCACTGTCCCCTTTGCAGAAAACAGCCCC
Source organism: Thalassophryne amazonica (assembly GCF_902500255.1). Lineage (NCBI taxonomy): Eukaryota > Metazoa > Chordata > Actinopteri > Batrachoidiformes > Batrachoididae > Thalassophryne > Thalassophryne amazonica. The sequence continues at coordinate 4,923,637 of NC_047122.1, forward strand.
AAAGCATGATGTTTCCACCCCCATGCTTCACAGTAGATACGGTGTTCTTGGGATGCAACTCAGCATTCTTCTTCCTCCAAACACGACGAGTTGAGTTTTTACCAAAATGTTCTATTTTGGTTTCATCTGACCACATGAGATTCTCCCAATCCTCTGGATCATCCATATGCTCTCTGGCAAGCTTCAGACGGGCCTGGACACAAACTGTCTTAAGCAGGGGGACATGCCTGGCACTGCAGGATTTGAGTCACTCTGTGCGTAGTGTGTAGCCTTTGTTACTTTGGTCCCAGCTCTCTGCAGGTCATTCATCAGGTCCCTCCGTGTAGTTCTGGGATTTTTGTTCACCATTCTCATGATCATTTTGACCCCATGGGATGACCTCTTGCATGGAGCCCCAGATCGAGGGAGATTATCAGTGGTCTTGTATGTTTTCCATTTTCTTACAATTGCTCCCACAGTTGATTTATTCACACCAACCTACTTGACTATTGTAGATTCACTCTTCCCAGCCTGGTGCAGGTCTACAATGCTCTTCCTGGTGTCCTTCGACAGCTCTTTGGTCTTGGCCATGGTTGAGTTTGGAGTCTGACTGTTTGAGGCTGTGGACAGGTGTCTTTTATACAGATAACAAGTTCCAACAGATGCCATTAATAGAGGTAACAAGTGGAGGACAGAAGAGCTTCTTAAAGAAGTTACAGGTCTGTGAGAGCCAAAAATCTTGCTTGTTTGCAGGTGTCCAAATACTTATTTTACACCATAAGTTTTAAATAAACTCTTTAAAAATCCTACAATGTGATTTTGTGATTTTTTTTTTCCCTTATTTTGTCTCTCATAGTTGAAGTGTACCTATGATGAAAATCACAGACCTCTCTCATCTTTCTAAGTAGGAGAACTTGTACAATAAGGGGCTGACTAAATACTTTTTTACCCCACTGTATACGTGGTGTGTCCATAAAGTAACAGTCCTTTTTATTTTATTTTTTTTAAAACTATATGGATTTCATTCATATGTTTTTACGTCAGACATGCTTGAACCCTCGTGCTCATGCGTGAGTTTTTCCACGCCTGTCGGTGACGTCATTCGCCTGTGAGCACGCCTTGTGGAAGGAGTGGTCCCGCCCCCTCGTCGGCTTTTCATTGTCTGGAAATGGCGGAATGAAAAGGACTTTTTTTCCATCAGAATTTTTTCAGAAGCTGTTAGAGACTGGCACCTGGAAACCATTCGAAAAAGTTATCTGGCTTTTGGTGAAAATTTTACGGGCTTCACAGAGAATAAGGACTTTAACTACAGCTTTAAGGACGGTTGGTGCGCCGTGCACCGAGCTGCGACGTCGCGGCACAAACCACTGGATCATTTCTAAGCTGATGGCTCTGTGGATACGAGACCGTCCGTGTGCTCTTTCTCTGATTATCACAAGAGCTGGACATCAGCCATTTTCCGGCAGATTTCACTATTAACAAGAGATTTTGTCATGGAAAGCCGCGCAGAGGCTTCGCACATCACGACCGATTCGCTGATGAAGCGAGACAAAGGAACACTTCCGTTTCGGAGTGTTAGAGGACAAGTTTGGACATGTCTATCTCGGCTTTCAGTGCTTACCAGTCGAGTGAGTATAAGAGACCTTGTGGAGAGATAGACATGTCCAAACTGACCCAGTGGTTTGTGCCGTGACGTCGCAGCTCAGAGCGCGGCGCACCGACCGTCCTTAAAGGGGTCCTGTAGTTAAAGTCCTTATTCTCTGTGAAGCCCCGTAAAATTTTCACCAAAAGCCAGATAACTTTTTCAAATGGTTTCCAGGTGCCAGTCTCTAACAGCTTCTGAAAAAATTCTGATGGAAAAAAAGTCCTTTTCATTCCGCCATTTCCAGACAATGAAAATCCGACAAGGGGGCGGGACCACTCCTTCCACAAGGCATGCTCACAGGCGAATGACGTCACCGACAGGCGTGGAAAAACTCACGCATGCGCACGAGGGTTCAAGCATGTATGACGTAAAAACATATGAATGAAATCCATATAGTTTTTAAAAAAAATAAAAAGGACCATTACTTTATGGACACACCACGTATACAGATCAGTGGTTTCTGCCACTCGTCTTCCATTTCTGGCCTGCTGCCTCATTTCTATTGGACAGCGCGTCTTCTGTTTTGGCCTGATGCCTCATTTCTATTGGACAGCGCGAAGCTTCGTCACAGCTCAGAGGGGCGAAAATTGGATTGAACTTTGATCACAGCAGCCTTATGACAAGCGGCAATGTGAGCTCCCAGCAGAAGTTTTTGATGCGATGCTTCTGCTGTGTCAAAAAAGTGACGCGTCTCATTGAAAATAATGCTTTATAGATCAATTCACAACGCCTCTGCCGCTTCATGGATTCTCACCAAATTTTTAACCACAGATACATATATGGCCATGGACGACTCCATTAAATTTTGGACGTGATCTGGATCTGGATCCAGATTTCACTTTATATAGGCTTTGAAGGATTGCGTCAAAACTACTTCACGGATTCTCACCAAATTTGCACCACAGATATATATTAGGGCATGGAAGACTCCACTGAATTTTAGACATAATTCAGATCACATTATTCCTGAAAATCATTCAATATTACAACACTAAAAATAGCTTGTGTGGAAACGACATTCCATGTCATGATTGAAACGCGCTCCCTGTGCTCACTTTTGCTCTCTGTGGATTCAAGTGGACTTTGCCCAAGGATCAGCTCCTCACCAGGAACTGGCAGCAGCTGTCCCTCATGTCTCGGGCTGTTTTAGATGGCTTTATGAGCCCGTTGCTTTATTTCAAATTTTTTTAAATTATACTAGACTTTTTTGGAACAAGCATGCCTGGAGGATGAACTCAGCCACATGGGGTGTGCAGCCAGTACATTCTGAGTGCCGGTCCCAAGCCCGGATAAATGAGGAGGGTTGCATCAGGAAGGGCATCCGGCGTCAAACAAGCCAACCCAACTATGCAGACTCAGAATCGAATTCCCATACCGGATCGGTCGCGGCCCGGGTTAACAACGTCCGCCACCGGTGCTATTGCCCAACAGGGTGCCGGTGGAAATTGGGCTACTGCTGGGCGAAGACGACGAAGAAGGAGGAGGAAAACGTTACCACGAACAGCGGGAGAAGAAGAAAACTAGAAGGGTGGAAATGAGAGTGGGGACTTTGAATGTTGGTAGTATGACTGGTAAAGGGAGAGAGCTGGCTGATATGATGGAGAGGAGAAAGGTAGACATATTGTGTGTGCAAGAGACCAAGTGGAAGGGAAGTAAGAGCAGGAGCATCGGCGGTGGGTACAAGTTGGTGTACCATGGTGAGGACAGGAAGAGAAATGGTGTTGGGGTCATTTTAAAGGAAGAGTATGTTAAAAGTGTGTTGGAGGTTAAGCGAGTGTCTGACAGGGTGATGAGTGTGAAGTTGGAAATTGAAGGGGTGATGATGAATATCATCAGTGCATATGCCCCACAGGTAGGTTGTGAGATGAAGGAGAAAGAAGATTTCTGGAGTGTGTTAGATGAGGTGGTGGAGAGTGTGCCCAAGCATGAAAGAGTGGTGATAGGAGCAGACCTCAATGGGCATGTTGGTGAAGGGAACAGAGGTGATGAGGAAGTAATAGGTAGATATGGTATCAAGGATAGGAATGGGGAAGGACAGATGGTAGTTGATTTTGCAAAAAGGATGGAAATGGCTGTGGTGAATACCTACTTTAAGAGAAGGGAGGAGCACAGGGTAACATATAAGAGTGGAGGAAGGTGCACACAGGTGGACTACATTCTTTATAGGAGATGCAAGCTAAAAGAAATCACAGACTGTAAGGTGGTAGCAGGAGAGAGTGTCACTAGACAGCATAGGATGGTTGTTTGTAGGATGACTTTAGAGGTAAAGAAGAAGAAGAGAGTGAGAGCTCAACAAAGGATCAGATGGTGGAAGCTGAAGGAGGAAGACTGTGTGAAATTTAGCGAGCAGGTGAGAGAAGCACTAATTGGAGAGGAAGCAATTTTGGACAACTGGAAAAGTACTGCAGATGTGGTGAGCGAGACAGCTAGGGCAGTACTGGGTATGACATCTGGACAGTGGAAGGAAGACAAGGAGACCTGGTGGTGGAATGAAGAGGTCCAGGAAAGCATAAGGAGGAGGCTGGCGAAAAAGTTTTGGGATAGTCGGAGAGATGAAGAAAGTAGACAGGAGTACAAGGAGATGCGGCGTAAGGCGAGAAGTGGCAAAAGCAAAGGAAAAGGCATATTGCGAGCTGTACAAGAAGTTGAATAGTAAGGAAGGAGAAAAGAACTTGTACCGATTGGCCAGACAAAGGGACAGAGCTGGAAAGGATATGCAGCAGGTTAGGGTGGTAAAAGATGCACATGGTAATGTGCTGACAAGTGAGGAGTGTGTGCTGAGAAGGTGGAGGGAATATTTTGAAGAGTTGATGAATAAAGAAAATGAGCGAGAGAAAAGGCTGGATGATGTGGTGAGAGTAAATCAGGAAGTAAAAGAGATTAGCAAGGACGAAGTGAGAGCTGCTATGAAGAGGATGAAGAGTGGAAAGGCAGTTGGTCCACATGACATTCCAATGGAGGCATGGAAATGTCTAGGAGAGATGGCAGTAGAGTTTCTAACCAGATTGTTTAATAAAATCTTGGAAAGTGAGAGGATGCCTGAGGAGTGGAGACGAAGTGTGCTGGTTCCTATTTTCAAGAACAAGGGTGATGTGCAGAGCTGCAGTAACTACAGAGGCATAAAGCTGATCAGCCACAGCATGAAGTTATGGGAAAGAGTAGTAGAAGCTAGGCTTAGAAAACAGGTGAAGATCTGTGAGCAGCAATATGGTTTCATGCCGAGAAAGAGCACTACAGATGCAATGTTTGCTCTGAGAATACTGTTGGAAAAGTACAGAGAAGGACAGAAAGAGTTACAATGTGTGTTTGTGGACTTAGAAAAAGCTTATGATAGGGTGCCAAGAGAAGAGTTGTGGCATTGTATGAGGAAGTCTGGAGTGGCAGAGAAGTACGTTAGGGTAGTGCAGGACATGTACAAGAATAGTGTGACAGCAGTGAGATGCGCAGTCGGAATGACAGACTCATTCAAGGTGGAGGTGGGAGTCCTTTCTTGTTTGCAGTGGTGATGGACAGGTTGACAGATGAGATCAGACAGGAGTCCCCATGGACTATGATGTTTGCAGATGACATTGTGATCTGTAGTGAGAGTAGAGACCAAGTTGAGTCTAGTCTGGAGAAGTGGAGATATGCGTTGGAGAGAAGGGGAATGAAAGTCAGTAGAAGCAAGACTGAGTACATGTGTGTGAATGAGAGGGAGCCCAGTGGAATAGTGCAGTTACAAGGAGTAGAAGTGGTGAAAGTAGATGAGTTTAAATACTTGGGGTCAACTGTTCAAAGTAATGGAGAATGTGGTAGAGAGGTGAAGAACAGAGTGCAGGCAGGGTGGAGTGGGTGGAGAAAGGTGGCAGGAGTGATTTGTGACTGAAGAATATCAGCAAGAGTGAAAGGGAAAGTTTACAAAACAGTAGTGAGACCAGCTATGTTGTATGGTTTAGAGACAGTGGCACTAACAAAAAGACAGGTGGCAGAGCTGAAGATGTTGAGATTCTCTTTGGGAGTGACAAGAATGGACAAGACTAGGAATGAACATATCAGAGGGACAGCTCAGGTGGGACGGTTTGGAGACAAAGTCAGAGAGGCGAGACTGAGATGGTTTGGACATGTGCAGAGGAGGGACCCAGGGTATATAGGGAGAAGGATGCTGAGGATGGAGCCACCAGGCAGGAGGAGAAGAGGGAGACCAAAGAGGAGGTTCATGGATGTGCTGAGAGAGGACATGCAGGTGGTTGGTGTGACAGAGGAAGATACAGAGGACAGGGTGAGATGGAAACGATTGATCTGCTGTGGCGACCCCTAACGGGAACAGCCGAAAGACAAAGAAGAAGATGCCTGGAGGATGAAGAGCACCAAATGACGATTTTAATCCAGAAATGATCGACAGGGACTTGTACTGTTTCCTCTGGTGACAGCCGCTGTCAGAACACAGGGGAAGGTACGAGAATGAGCCAGCTGGAGGTTCTTGGACAATTAAATTCATCTGCAGCAGAGTGCAGGATGCACAGTATCACAAAATACACCACTCCCTTCAATTTATCCAATTAGGATCAGAAAACTGCACTTTGTTTTGTAGAAACAAAGATGTGTAACCTCCAGAGAGATGCAATTAATATTTTAATAAAAGAGCAGAAATGATTATTTGTATGCGTGCGACACGTAAAGTGGAGTTTTACATCTGACAAGAGTAAACTGTCTTAAAGATTATAGATCTCAAATTTATTGTAACAACACAAGAAGCACTTTCGCTGCTTTCTCACACTTTTGACTGACTAATGGGGAACGTGCTCACAATCATTGGGTTTCATCTTGTTCTTTAAATGGAAGCTGGAATTGATCAGAATGTGACAGACAAGTGGTTACAACTGATCGCTGTGATCGACGTTTGCAGATCCAAATTGTTTAGTTGTACTTTTACTCACTGCTCTTGTGATTTATTAAGTGGGATTCATGCAACACTTGGGATGGGTATTGATAATATTTTATCGATATCGATGCCATTATCGATTCTGTTTATCGATCTGATTCCTTATTGATTCCCTTATCGATACCTCTTGTGAAGTTTCTGTGTACTAAAAGTTGGCTTTACAGGTTTTCTATGTTAACATTTTAAATTGGTCAATGGATCCTTGATCTCTAGACATAAATAAAAACCTGTAGTTTTTGTCAAAAGCATTTGCTTTCAGACATTTTTTCAGACGTACCTCTGAGCTGAGCTCAGCCGGCTGCTGCACGTCAGCGCAGGACGTCTCATTTTGGGAGGAAAAAACATTTTGATTGATTGCAGTTTGTTTGTATTACGTTTGGAAAGAGGTGTCATCTGATTTAAACGGCGTTTCACATTGAATTTATTAATTCCGACTGGACTCTATCATTTAACTTGACGCGGCAGAGAGCCGCGCAACAAGACAGGAGTCCCAGTTAGTGACTTTAATCCTCACAAAAGTGACTCACTGGTTTCAGCTTTTTTTTTTTTTTTTTTTTAAAGAAAAAAGAAAAAGCTGAAACCCAAAATTACCCCCCACCACCACCCACACAAAAAATTTTGAATTCTAGAAGCTCTGAAATGCAATCTGGGGCTATCCACTTGTTAAGCTCTGGCGTAACGCATCACGTAGTAAATCTATTTCCGGGTCCAGTGGAACCTCAACGTACGAGTTTTTTGAAATATGAGCTGTCGCTCGGTCCATATTTTATTTGAATACGAGCGGAAATCTGAGTTACAGGTCACGCTTCGGAAAGAAGAAGGGGGAGAAGCTTCTAGTGCGGATCTTAGGGCAGCGGATTTTGCTGCACTTGTTGCGAAGGAAGGCCAAGTCCTGCAACAAGTGTTTAACTGTGACAAAACTGGATTATTCTGGAAAAAAAAAATGCCACGGAGGATGTATATAACAACAGAGGAGAAGAAGCTGTTTCACTGACTGGTCGCGCTTCAGCACTTTTTAATGACACTTGTCCATCACAGTTCCACAACATTTTGAAAGGCAGGCAGAAGCAAACCTCCTTGGATAGGTTTTTATCCAAAAGACCTGCACATTTACAATCAAAGTCAAGTATGTATGATCCTTTTAAGGATTAATACAGTTTGTTTACAGTGTGCACAAACCTCCGTCCCTCCCTTCTCCGCCTCCACTTCCGTTAACCGCAATCGTCTGTTTCTAAGGTAAGAACACTTAATAAAACTTTTTTCTTTTACTTTATATATTTTATTATGCACAGGTAAAATATACATGTCTGTTTGCTAATAAAAAATGTTTTTTTTTTTCATAATTTAGATTCAGGGATGTTTTACAAGGCTGGAACGGACTAAAATTATTTGAAGTATTTTCAATGGGGGGGGAATTCATTTGAAATATGAGCAGATTGGCTTACGAGCTTGGTCATGGACCAAATTAAACTCGTAAATCAAGGTTCCACTGTACTACTAAAATGTAATTTTCTATGCTTTTCATCACATTAATAAGAGACTGCATCCATGAGACCCTGAAAACTTGCTAAAACAAATATTCCCAATGATCCATGTCTGCTACGTTTAATCTGCGTGGAATTTAATAAACACAAACCGAATTTCAGACATCTTATACAACCCCTGGCAAAAATTATGGAATCACCGGCCTCAGAGGATGTTCATTCAGTTGTTTAATGGCAACTTTCTGGCTTTAAGAAACACTATAAGAAATCAAGAAAAAAAAGATTGTGGCAGTCAGTAACGGTTACTTTTTTAGACCAAGCAGAGGAAAAAAATATGGAATCACTCAATTCTGAGGAAAAAATTATGGAATCACCCTGTAAATTTTCATCCCCCAAATTAACACCTGCATCAAATCAGATCTGCTCATTGACACTGACCCTATGCCATGACATTGACCCTATGTGTCTTTTTGCAAGGAATGTTTTTGCAGTTTTTGCTCTATGGCAAGATGCATTATCATCTTGAAAAATGATTTCATCATCCCCAAACATCCTTTCAATTGTCCAAAATATCAACATAAACTTGTGCATTTATTGATGATGTAATGACAGCCATCTCCCCAGTGCCTTTACCTGACATGCAGCCCCATATCATCAATGACTGTGGAAATTTACATGTTCTCTTCAGGCAGTCATCTTTATAAATCTCATTGGAACGGCACCAAACAAAAGTTCCAGCATCATCACCTTGCCCAATGCAGATTCGAGATTCATCACTGAATATGACTTTCATCCAGTCATCCACAGTCCACAATTGCTTTTCCATAGCCCATTGTAACCTTGTTTTTTTCTGTTTAGGTGTTAATGATGCCTTTCGTTTAGCTTTTCTGTATGTAAATCCCATTTCCTTTAGGTGGTTTCTTACAGTTCGGTCACAGACGTTGACTCCAGTTTCCTCTCATTCGTTCCTCATTTGTTTTGTTGTACATTTTTCAATTTTTGAGACATATTGCTTTAAGTTTTCTGCCTTGACACTTTGATGTCTTCCTTGGTCTACCAGTATGTTTGCCTTTAACAACCTTCCCATGTTGTTTGTATTTGGTCATCAGTTTAGACACAGCTGACTGTGAACAACCAACATCTTTTGCAACATTGCGTGATGATTTACTCTCTTTTAAGAGTTTGATAATCCTCTCCTTTGTTTCAATTGACATCTCTCATGTTGGAGCCATGATTCATGTCAGTCCACTTGGTGCAACAGCTCTCCAAGGTGTGTTCACTCCTTTTTAGATGCAGACTAACGAGCAGATCTGATATGATGCAGGTGTTAGTTTTGGGGATGAAAATTTACAGGGTGATTCCATAATTTTTTCCTCAGAATTGAGTGATTCCATATTTTTTTCCTCTGCTTGGTCTAAAAAAGTAACCGTTACTGACTGCCACAATCTTTTTTTCTTGATTTCTTATAGTGTTTCTTAAAGCCAGAAAGTTGCCATTTGAAATGACTTTAGTTTTGTGTCACGTCTGTGATCTGCTTTTTTTCTACAAAATTAAAAAACTGAATGAACATCCTCCGAGGCCGGTGATTCCATAATTTTTGCCAGGGGTTGTATATATTACTCTGGAACAAAGAGGACAAACAGTGTTGTAAAGAACAATAAACAGGACGTTAAAGAGCAAACTTCACTTTCCCCCGAACGACATGAACAGGAAGCGATCGCAGCTCACAGCAGCTCCCATTGAAAATAACGGAGAAACAACCTGAGCTTCTGGCATTTTTACATAAAACAATTGCAATAACAATGTTTAAAAACCCAGTTAATATATCCAGGAGAGTTTTAGGCACAATATACACTCAACAAAAATATAAACGCAACACTTTTGGTTTTGCTCCCATTTTGTATGAGATGAACTCAAAGATCTAAAACTTTTTCCACATACACAATATCACCATTTCCCTCAAATATTGTTCACAAACCAGTTGAAATCTGTGATAGTGAGCACTTCTCCTTTGCTGAGATAATCCATCCCACCTCACAGGTGTGCCATACCAAGATGCTGATTAGACACCATGATTAGTGCACGTGTGCCTTAGACTGCCCACAATAAAAGGCCACTCTGAAAGGTGCAGTTTTATCACACAGCACAATGCCACAGATGTCGCAAGATTTGAGGGAGCGTGCAATTGGCATGCTGACAGCAGGAATGTCAACCAGAGCTGTTGCTCGTGTATTGAATGTTCATGTCTCTACCATAAGCTGTCTCCAAAGGCGTTTCAGAGAATTTGGCAGTACATCCAACCAGCCTCACAACCGCAGACCACATGTAACCACACCAGCCCAGGACCTCCACATCCAGCATGTTCACCTCCAAGATCGTCTGAGACCAGTCACTCGGACAGCTGCTGGAACAATCGGTTTGCATAACCAAAGAATTTCTGCACAAACTGTCAGAAACCGTCTCAGGGAAGCTCATCTGCATGCTCGTCGTCCTCATCGGGGTCTCGACCTGACTCCAGTTCGTCGTCGTAACCGACTTGAGTGGGCAAATGCTCACATTCGCTGGTGTTTGGCACGTTGGAGAGGTGTTCTCTTCACGGATGATGCGAAGGAGATGTGTTGCACTGCATGAGGCAAATGGTGGTCCCACCAGATACTGCTGGTATCCCCCCCCCAGTAAAACAAAACTGCACCTTTCAGAGTGGCCTTTTATTGTGGGCAGTCTAAGGCACACCTGTGCACTAATCATGGTGTCTAATCAGCATCTTGGTATGGCACACCTGTGAGGTGGGATGGATTATCTCAGCAAAGGAGAAGTGCTCACTATCACAGATTTCAACTGGTTTGTGAACAATATTTGAGGGAAATGGTGATATTGTGTATGTGGAAAAAGTTTTAGATCTTTGAGTTCATCTCATACAAAATGGGAGCAAAACCAAAAGTGTTGCGTTTATATTTTTGTTGAGAACCAAAAGTGTTGCGTTTATATTTTTGTTGAGTATAGCTTGGCAGATAGTTCTGGAGGAAATCACTGAAGAAATTAACACACACACACACACACACACACACACACACACACACACACACACACACACACACACACACACACCGCTTAGTCAACCGCTGAGTCCGAGCGCGAGGCGAGGTACACCCAGGACAGGACGCCAGCCTATCGCAGGGCCACATACATTCACACTCGCTCACACACCTACGGACAATTTAAAGATTCCAATCCATCTAACCATCTAACATCTAAAACTTTGTTTTTGTGCAAATATTTGTTCATTTTGAAATGGATGCCTGCAACACGTTTCAAAAAAGCTGGGACAGTGTTATGTTTACCACTGTGTTACATCACCTTTCCTTCTAACAACACTCAATAAGCATTTGGGAACTGAGGACACTAATTGTTGAAGCTTTGTAGGTGGAATTCTTTCCCATTCTTGCTTGACGTACGACTTCAGTTGTTCAACAGTCCGGGGTCTCCGTTGTCATATTTTGCGCTTCATAATGTGCCACACATTTTCAATGGGCGACAGGTCTGGACTGCAGGCAGGCCAGTCTAGTACCTGCACTCTTTTACTATGAAGCCACGCTGTTATAACACGTGCAGAATGTGTCTTGGCATTGTCTTGATGAAATAAGCAGGGATGTCCCTGAAACAGACGTTGCTTGGATGGCAGCATGTGTTGCTCCAAAACCTGGATGTACCTTGCAGCATTGATGGTGCCATCACAGATGTGTAAGTTGTCTATGCCATGGGCACTAACACACCCCCATACCATCACAGGTGCTGGCTTTTGAACTTTGCGCTGGTAACAATCTGGATGGTCTTTTTCCTCTTTTGTCCAGAGGACACGACGTCCATGATTTCCAAAAACAATTTGAAATGTGGACTCATCAGACCACAGCACACTTTTCCACTATGCGTCTGTCCATTTCAAATGAGCTCGGGCCCAGAGAAGGCGGCGGCATTTCTGGATATTATTGATGTTTGACTTTCACTTTGCATGGTAGAGTTTTAACTTGCACTTGTTACGTTGAACTGTGTTAACTGACAATGGTTTTCTGAAGTGTTCCTGAACCCACGCGGTAAGATCCTTTACACAATGATGTCAGTTTTTAATGCAGTGCCGCCTGAGGGATCGAAGGTCAAGGGCATTCAACGTTGGTTTTCGGCCTTGCCGCTTACATGTAGAAAGTTCTTCAGATTCTCTGAATCTTCTGATTATATTATGGACTGTAGATGATGGAATCCCTAAATTCCTTGCAACTGAATGTTGAGAAACATTGTTCTTAAACTATTGGACTTTTTTTTTTCCACACAGTTGTTCACAAAGTGGTGATCCTCGCCTCATCTTTGCTTGTGAATGGCTGAGTCTTTTGGGGATGCTCCTTTTGTACCCAATCATGACACTCACCTGTTTCCATTTAACCTGGTCACTTGTGGAATGTTCCAAACAGGTGTTCTTACCATTCATCAACTTTCCCAGTCTTTTGTTGTCACTGTCCCAGCTTTTTTGAAACGTGTTGCAGGTATCCATTTCAAAATGAGCAAATATTTTGCACAAAAACAAAAAAGTCTATCAGTTTGAACATTAAATATCTTGTCTTTGTGGTGTATTCAATTGAATATAGATTCAACACAGCGTTTGGAGCTGTGTCAACAGAACGGAGGACGATTCTCGTTTCTTGACTGCAACAAGAAAGAAAAGTGACTCACAATTAACATTTTAATGGCTTTAAGAGGGGTTAAGAGCAGCGAATCAAAGAACCAATGAGCCAGTGGATCGAAGCACTGCTTCATTGGTTCACGCTTCAAAGTGGAGTCGCACTGCAGAAATAGTTGATTACAGACCCGCTGCAGTTTCAAACTGACACAGTTGATAGATGTATTTTATAACTTAAAAATGGGACCAATGCTAGCACGTTAGCATGTCTATGGCGTTTTCAATGTTAAAGTGCTCCTGGCACCGGCCCAGACGGAGTACCTGGCAAGGTGCTCAGAGCGTGCACCTACCAGCTTGCTCCCACCTTCACCAGGATCTTCAACTTCTCTCTGGACCAGGCAGTTATCCCGTCCTGCCTCAAAGCAACCACAATAATACCTGTGCCGAAGAAATCTCCCATCACCAGCCTGAATGACTACCTTCTGGTGGACCTTACTCCGGTAATCATGAAGTGCTTCGAGAGACTAGATCTCCAGCACATCAACGTCTATCTTCCTCCAGACTTTGACCCTCACCAGTTTGCATACCGTGCGAACAGATCCACGGAGGATGCCATCACCGTAGCTCTCCACTCTGCTCTGAGCCACCTGGAGCAGCAGCAGAGTTACGTTCGGATGCTCTTTGTGGATTACAGTTCAGCCTTCAATACAATAATCTCGGACATTCTCACTACAAAACTGGCCATTCTTGGCCTCCCCCCTCCCAAATGTTCCTGGATCAAGGACTTTCTGACCAACCGGTCCCAGACTGTGAGATTTGGCCCCCACCTCTCCTCCACCCGCACGCTGAGCATCGGCTCCCCACAGGGCTGTGTGCTGAGCCCCCTCCTATACTGCCTCTACACCTACGACTGCAGTTCGGCCCACCAAAACAACCTGGTGGTCAAGTTTGCTGATGACACCACCGTGGTCGGACTCATCTCTAAGGATGATGAGACAGCTTATAGAGGTCCTGAAGCTGACAGCCTGGTGTTCAGAGAATAACCTCGCATTGAACACCAAGAAAACCAAGGAAATCATGATTGACTACAGGAAGCACAGCATCGACCCACCCCCCTTTTCATCAATGGCGAGCATGTGGAGAGGGTTCACACCTTCAAGTTTCTCGGCGTCCTCATCTCCGATGATATCTCCTGGTCTGTGAACATCACAGCAGTCACCAAGAAGGCTCAGCAGCGGCTACACTTCCTGAGAGTCCTCAGGAAGCACAAGCTAGACTCCAACCTGCTGCTGACCTTCTATCGAGCATCCATCCAGAGCCTGCTGACATATTGCATCACAGTATGGTACGGCAGTTGTACTGCTGCAGACAGGGAGAGGCTCCAGAGAGTCATAAAGACAGCCTAAAAGATTATTGGCTGCCCTCTCCCCTCCCTGATGGACATTTACAACTCCCGCTGCCTTAGCAGAGCCCTAAACATGACTAAAGACAGCTCCCACCCTGGCTTTGAACTGTTTGACCTGATGCTACAGGTGTATTAAGACCAGAACAAACAGACTCAAAAACAGTTTCTTTCCCAAAGCGGTAACCATCCTGAGTTCCCGCATACATAGACGATAATGTGCAACATTCCATCCCATAATGTGCAATATTTATAATTTTTAATAATATATATAATAACATACTTATTCTGCAATGTACATACCATCCAGGACCGTGCACCTTACCTTCTAATGTTTACATCATATATATATTTTTTGATACTTATTATTTGATATCGCTGCTTTTCTTCTTACTTGCCTGCACTGATTTTGGAGTTGGCTTTTAATCTTATTGTACATCGTATAATGATAATAACAGGCATTCTATTCTATTCTAAGCTGTTGCAGCTGTCAGAACATTTGTGTGCATTTGTTTTCTGTATAATAATTAATGGCTCAATGTATTACAAATTGTAATATTTTTTAAATGTATTTTTGTTTATATATTAATAATAATAATAGTAGCAACAACAATAATAGTAATAATAACTAATAATGCTACAATATCATTTTAGACAAAGAGACAAAAAGAACCTGATTAAAAACACAACATAAAATATAAAACCAACTAACAATGAACATAAATAAATAAGTGTTTCCTGTGAACACCTAGTGACTTACACCTCCACTTCATCCCTGTTTTATTTAAGTTTAATGACAGTTTGTTTCGGTCAAATCATATTTTCAATGTGTTCATTTCTTCAGTGATTTCCTCCAGAACTATCTGTCAAACTAGAAAACTGCTGCATCCTAGTAAGAGCAGAATACTACTGGAATGAATTTTTTTTTTCTCATCAAAATGGATGCTGCTCTCACAGTTTATTGTCTGGAATGGTCCCAGATTGCATTTCAGAGCTTCTAGAATTCAAACATTTTCGTGCAGGTGGTGTTGGGGGGTAATTTTGGGTTTCAGCTTTTTTTGTTTTTCACCACTTTCATCCCTGAATATGTCAATTGTGAGTCACTTTTGTGCAGATTAAAGTCACTAACTGGGACTCCTGTCTTGCTGCAAGAAAAAAATAAGAATCGTCCTCCGTTCCGTTCGCACAGCTCCAAACGCTGCGGCTCGATAATGGCATCGATATTGATAAAATCTTATCAATACCCATCCCTAGTCAACATGCACTGTTGTGCAAACCATCTCAAAAATTAAATATCAATTTTTAAAAACTCTTCCTGAAAAAAATTGTAATAATCATTTATTTCTTCTGTGAAATGTAATACAGTGCTGTGAGAAAGCGTTTGCCCCCTTGTCCCTTTACATGTTACACTTTTATTAGGACATCAAAAAACAAAAACAAAATTTAAGCCTTGTATATTAGAATTTCCAAAATCATGCTCTTTAAACTCACAGTGAAAGTAAATCTCTACAGTTTGATATAATTTAATTAAAAATCTAAAAGCCAAAATGATGGTGTGAATAAGTAAGTGCCCCCTTTAGTATAGCACATGTAAACCATCGCTTTTATATACAGTTTTCTTCAGACAAGTCAGGGGATGGATACATGAACATTCCCAAGACACTGACTATGTCTTGGACATTATTTACATGAATTATGAAGAAATACAAACAGTATGGAACTCTATGGTAAATCTGTGTGGAGTAGAGTGAGGAAAGCCACCAAGACACCAGGACAACCCTGAAGAAGTTACTTGTGAATGAACATAGTGTTTTTAACAAAGTCTCTCTGCGCTATAACACAATTATTTTAAGAGTGTCACAGCGCTCCCTTTATTCCTAATCAGCTTTCACCACAGCCAGCCTTCATCTCCAGCATTCTGCTCGTCATGAAAGTAAATCCCACTAATGATCCACCAAGACAACAAAAAAGTACGTTCAATTAAACTGTTAACAAAAACAACAACAACATTCATTACGAGCGGCAGCGTGTAGAGAGGTGGACTTACGACATCATCATTTCAGAAACGGCCCATATTGCTTATCTACATGAAAATGCTAATCTGGCATTTTCAGATTTACCCACTGTGGCTCCAGTTTTCAAAAACACACATTTCATGTGGCCAAAATGCCAATACCACAGGTTTTTCTAAACGGGGACATAAGGGCTCCGCGCCCCACTGCCGAAATGCTGATTTTTCAAAAGCATTATTCCAAGCATGCAGCCTTCCCTTCTGTGATCAATTCTTTCATACACAATGTTGATGCCAGGTTCATAATAAACTGCATATTTTTTCCAAAATACTAAAAATTTGGCAAAATGACTAAGAATGTGCAAACATGTCCTATTTCATACAACTCTACAAAACTACAGCTATGACTCATAACAAAAACACAAGGTTAAAAAAACTGAAATTATTCTTTCACTGACGTGCAGATGTTTTTCTTTGACACATCTGTACAATGAATGTGACAGAAGATCCATTAAATTCCTGCCTGACCGTAAAGGAGCTTCTGTGAAGAAGAAAACACGCTGACAGCCGTGCACACTTTACACAGAATGTTTCCTTAATAGATTTCAGCAGGTTGTTTCCTCCAGACATCAACGGCACGTAATTGGGGACAGAATGAACCGTGGATCGTGAACCGTGAATCATTCCGTGCCGCCACGGAACAAACGTTGACCCGAAATCCTCACGTTCCCGTGAACCTGAATGAGGTTATGACTGTTACTTTTAGCCGCGTCGGGCTACGACAAACGAAGCATTTTTTGATGAATGAAACAGTTCAAACAGAGGCCTCGTTATGCTTGAAAGCATGAAGCAAAGACCGAACACAAGAACCGAGTCTCGAATCGATTCGGTTGGAAAAGCAGAACCGGATCGACAGGGATCCTCGACACTTCAACAATTTCAGAGCCAAAAACAAGCAAACTAAAGGAGGGGACAGATTGTTACAGCGCCGATAAACCGAAGCAGAGGATTTAAAAACAGTCCAACGTGTCGATCACTTTGAGCTTTTCCTCATTTTAAAGCCCGAACCGTCGACAGGCGGCTGATCCAACCGCAGTCAAGAAACGCGTCTGACGGACAAATACAAATATTTACGGTCCGGATATCCACTACAAAACACAACCTGTTGGGATGGAAGATGATTATTTCATATTTGATACCTTCCTTTGTGTGCGCGCACAGCTTTAGTGTGTGCCTCCGCCGCCTGGACGCACGTCTGTCAAAACACCTACGCTCAGCCCACACACAACTTCTGGTTAGCCTTTTCAAAATAAAAGCACAGCATGAACGCTCGTCCAATGTTTATCGTGCCAAGAGGACTGCAGGGTGCATAGTCAACTCGCCATTCTACCAAATCGCCCACTCCCAAGTCGTCTTTTTTATTTGGTCCGATATACTTCTAGGCTATATTTTTTCCGTGAAATCGCCCACAACGCTAGATCATGTGCCATAAAGAAGTAATTAATAGTGAAAGAAATTCATGTGAGTAAGCAAATGCATTGTATTTGCCAGGATTGGACGAGTTCGCTGGTTACTACAGCAGACCGCGAAGTCGCAAACTCATGTCGATTACGCTACAAAAATAACACATCAAGAAATGATCATTTCATGAAGATCATTTTATTCATTCATTGACTGTCCTGGGTTATACATATACAGGGAGGGTACAGAATCACCTCTGCTTTCTTATCATTAAAATGTAGGACGTTTAGTGGCAACCAGAGTTTAATATCTTCAAGACATGACAGTAGGGGTTTGAGAGAAAAGGAATCACTTTTCCTCAGGGGGACATATATTTGGCTGTCAATAGCATAACAATGAAAGGCAATACTATGTTTTCTGAGGATAGACCCTAGGGGGAATATGTACAGGGAGAAAAGCAGGGGTCCTAAAACTGAACCCTGTGGGACCCTGTACGAGAGCAGAGCGGAGGAGGATTCACATCATTAAAGACAACTTGGGAGTGGACAAGTTAAATGGCGAGTTGACCTGGAACCACTGCAGTGACCATTTGGATGTTTTAGTGATGGGTCCAGCAACACCAATGTGTTGGCACATGCGTCGAGCTCACAGAGCAAAACCCCCTGTCGGTGTGCATATCTAGGGGCATCGGACTGGACCACCGTCCACGCCGGAGGGAGAAAGGGAGGGAGGGGGACACGGAGCAGCACGCGGCGGCTGCTGTGACGAAACACAGGACAGGAGCAGGACAGCTCGCTTCTGCTGCAAGAAAATCATATGTCTTGACCCAGTCTCCCCTGACTTTCCACTGGTTGTTAGCGCATTTATGGAAAATTAATTACGCAAATACTAAAAATAACTGCGTGCATTTAGTCCCTGTCCCTTTCATTATACGAGGTCTGTCCATAAAGTATCGTACCTTTTTTATTTTTTTTTTAAACTATATGGATTTGATTCATATGTTTTCACGTCAGACAAGCTTGAACCCTTGTGCGCATGTGTGAGTTTTTCCACGCCCGTCGGTGATGTCATTCGCCTGTGAGCACGCCTTGTGGAAGGAGTGGTCCCGCCCCATCGTCGGATTTTCATTGTCTGGAAATGGCGGAATGATTTGGGGTTTTTTTCCATTAGAATTTTTTCAGAAGCTGTTAGAGACTGGCACCTGGAAACCATTGGAAAAATTTATCTGGCTTTCCGTGAAAATTTTACGGGCTTCACAGAGAATAAGGTCTGTTAGTACAGCTTTAAGGACCCCTTTAAGGACGCTCAGCGCGCCGCGCTCAGTGCGCCACGCTCCGAGCTGCGACGATGTGGCACAAGCCACCAGACCATTTCTAAGCTGATGGCTCTGTGGATACGAGACAGTCGTGTGCTCTTTCTCTGGTTATCACAAGAGCTGGACATCAGCCATTTTCCAGCAGATTTCACTTTTAACAAGAGATTTTGTCATGGAAAGCCGCGCGGAGGCTTCGCGCGTCACGACTGATTCGTTTTGGAAGCGAGACAAAGGAACACCTCCGTGTCAGAGGACAAGTTTGGACATGTCTATCTCGGCTTTCAATGCTTACCAGTCCAGTAAGTATCAGTGAAATTGTGGAGAGCTGGACAGAGGATCTTCAGACAGCACAAAATCCCAGTTTACTTTAAATTGGTTAACACCTTGAGACAGAAATTAGTTCACCCTAAGGACATGATCCCTAGTTACAAACAGAGCAATGTAGTGTATTCTATCAGATGTCAGGAAAACTGTAGCGAACACTACATAGGTGAGACAAAGCAACCTTTACACAAAAGGCTATACCAGCACCGCAGAGAGGGCGCCAGTGGACCTCAGTCTGCAGTTCATCTCCACCTTAAAGACACTAACCACACGTTTGAGGACAAGGAAGTTAAAATATTAGCCAGAGAGAAGCAATGGTTTGAGAGAGCAGTCAAGGAGGCATTCTTTGTGAAATGTTTGAAACCCAGCCTTAACCGGGGAGGGGGTCTGAGACACGCTTTATCCCCTGTTTACAATGGGGTACTCAGGTCAAAGCAGTTTCAGTCCTTTGTTCATGGTAATGAGTCATTCACGTCATCAGCAGAGTCATCAAGGGAGCCACAGCTGCCCTGTCATTAGGAGGGTGCTAACTAGAGCACAATAGGTTCTAATTAGAGCTGTTGTTTAGTCACTAGCCTTAACAGTCTGCCTCTCGGTAGGAAGGGTCTGGTTAGGTTTAAAACTCCAGCTTTTGTGACTTTGGATCATTCTTCTCGACAAGAGTCAAGACAGAAAGAATTTTAGCTGAGGAAGCTTCTGCGATTTGAAGCGAAACGTCCTCGCGTCAAGCAACCCAGTCCAGTCGAAGATTCAAGCTTCTCTACTATGAATATACAGGAAATTTTGCCAGTGCACAGGACAGGAGGGTTGCAGAAGTAAACACCACACCCATCTCTGGATGGAGCTGCACCTCAAACAGAGAGAAAAAACTGAATCAGCCATCGGAAAGGCAACAAATACAGTATAGTTTGTCAGCATTAAGCAACAAGAAAAACAGAAGAAATACTAAGGTGATGGCCGGCCACTAGCACTAAGCTTCACTAAAAGACCCAGACTTTAGATAAAGTTGAGGCCGCGGCATGCTCTGTTTACTAATAAAATGAATTAAAAGAATAAAAAGCACAGAACTATACTATGCCAGTATGCTAGCCATACGAAAGGAAAAATAAGTGTGTCTTAAGTCTAGACTGACGCAGAAAGATCATTCCACAGAACAGGGGCACAATAAGAGAAAGCTTTATGACACGCAGACTTTTTATTCACCCTAGGGACACAAAGTAGTCCTGCACCCTGAGAATGCAGAGCCCAGGTCGGTACGTAGGGGTTTAATTAGGTCAACTAAGTAGGGAGGTGCCTGTCTGTGAACAATTTTATAGACTAATACATGTGCTGTCATGCACATCAACAACTTGATATGCTGCAGGACCTGAGGCATTCTGAATCTTGTTTCTGCCCTGTGGTCAGTGACGTAGGTAAAGGAGCTGACCTATTTCAACTAGGGGGCAATACACCTTGCCCTTGTCAAACTCTTCCCACATCTCTTTGTTCAGCATGTCATCTGGCTCTGTCATGGGCCTCATTTAACTGTTACTGATGAACCACTAACCTGTCATGTTTTCTGTCCAACACTTGTTCCTGTCCTAACAGTGCATCCACAGGAGGGAGGTGCGGGTGCACTCCAAACAGGAAGCATTATTGTGAGTGTCCTGTGGTGGCATGAGGAGTAACACTGTAGGAGCAAACAAGCTCTGGCAAATGCTCAGGCCAGCCGCATTTATTTTCTGGTGGCAGCGTGTGTAATAAGTCATGGAGTGTCCTACTGAAACGCTCACACTGTGCAATTCCCTGTGGGTGATGTGGGGGTGGTGCAAGTTTTCTTAACACCATACAACTTGCATAATTCCTGCTGCATGACCTCACTCTTATTGTTTCTGCCTTGGTCTGAATGTAACCTCTCCAGCGCACCATACTTCATAAAAGACTCACGAAGAAGGACTTGAACAGTTGTATCATCTTTTTGGTCATGTGCAGGGAAAACCTGTGTTAACTTGGTAAACAGATCAGTAACCAGTAACACATTTACTCACCCTTCAGAAGCTGGCTCTAGCATGATAAAGTTTACAGCAACAACTTCAAGTGGTCTTGTGGCTAGAAGGGGTTTCCTGGGGACATGTAATTTTGGCTGTGGCAATTTAGTGAGCACACATCTCTGGCACTCTTTAACCCACTGTTCCACATCCCCATATATCCCAACCCAGAAAGACCACTGTGTTCTATCCCCTGATGTCCTATAAGATCATGCACACCCTTCAGGACATCATCCTTTAAACATGCTGGTAACAGGAGCTGCTGACACTCTCCTAGATGTTCACCCTCGATGACATGATACAGCAACCCCTCAATCTCTCCAACCCTGGGCCACTGTCCGAGTAAAGACACAACAAGCCTAGCTAAACGGGTGGGCGGGGCTCTTTTCCCTGGCAGGCACAGTCGGCTGGGGGCTGCGGTCCAGCACGGGATGATTTTGTTCTAATCTTTTGCTGTCAAAGCACACACACAGAGAGAGAGAGAGAGAGAGAGAGAGAGAGAGAGAGAGAGACAAAAAAGAGGAATCAGCCAGAGTTGACTGATGACATGAATTTTCGATTGAGAGGAGCCTCACTTTACGCTCCATTCGCAGCCTTACAGGGAGAAATGATCAACAGTTATGATAAATCTGACTTCAGAAATAGAATCTACGTATCTGAATTGAACCTAAGCACAAGTTTTCACGTCTTAAAATGTAAATAACAGCGGCGAAATCTGCCAGAGAATTGACAGTGAGTACAAGTGCAGAGCATGCATTTTCCACTAATAGCTGCAGCGTTTCAACCTTCCAAGATGGGTGGGGCCGCAATCCGCTAGGGGCAGGCCTTCTGTACAACTAGACTCTATCTAGTAAATCTGTGGTTATGGGCACTCCAGACAAGGTTAGCGTTGGGCCAGCTAGTGTGCCCATTAGCATCAGCCTAGAAATGCCGGCGGTGGAGGACGGCTTTCAGACTGTGGTTAGGTGGAGGAAGTCAAGTAGGGTTAGGTGCTCAGTTGTGGAACCCCGATCACACTCGCCACTGCAACTGTGAACTGGTTTTCTCCCTTGGATATGCCTGATGTAAGTTCTCTGAGCCCATGGGTGACTTCCACTCCTATCTCCAGGCTGAAACACAGGGCTTTAGTGATAGGGGATTCTATAACCTGCAAAGTCAGGTTACAGATGGCGGCTGGCCGACATTGCCTCTCATCTTAGGATGCTGATGCTGCAGAAGGGTAGACAGACAAAGGAACATGACACGAGATATAGTCACACAGTTATTGACGTAGGTGCCAATTATGTCAGGATGAAGCACTCAGAGGTCACAAAAATAGACAAAGAGAGGACTTGTGATCTTGCGAGAAAACTGTGTCAGCATTGATTAATAGTCTCTGGTCCCCTCCCCTCATCAGTGATGAGGTATTTAGCAGGCTAACATCATTAAATAGGTGGCCACCCCAATTCTGTAGACAGCAAGGCTTTGGTTTTATTGATAACTGGCCATCGTTCTGGGGCCGCCGTGGCTTGCTGATGCCGGACAGCCTTCACCCTAATGGGAAGGCATTGCCATCTTGTCTGCGAACATAGATAGAGCTCTACAGGGAGGATAACATTAGAATTTTACAGCAAGCCATGGAGCTGGTGATTAGAGACCCTGCAAGGCTTATGACAAATGTGGGTATGGAATCCATTAGCTTAGCAGGGAAAGCCGCAAATCCACGTTTCTGTGTAGGCTCTCAGTTGTCCAGGTGGTTTCCATAGTAGACAAGCTTGAATCTTCGACTGGACTGGGTTGCTTGATGCGAGGACGTTTTGCTTCAAATCGCAGAAGCTTCCTCAGCTAAAATTCTTGCTCTGGTAGTCTGACTTCTGTCTTGACTCTTGTAGAGAAGAAAATACAGAAGCCAACAAAAGCTGGAGTTTTTTAAAACTAACCAGACCCCTCCTACCGAGAGGCCGACTGCTATAGGCTAGCGACTAAACAATAGCTCTAATTAGCACCTATTGTGCTCTTGTTAGCACCCTCCTAATGACAGGGCCGCTGTCCCTCCTAATGATGGGACGGAAGCCTCTCCTAATGGCTCCCTTGACGACTCTCCTGATGACGTGAATGACTCATTACCATGAACAAAAGACTGAAACTGCTTTGACCTGAGTACCCCATTGTAAACAGGGGATAAAGCATGTCTCAGACCCCCTCCCTGGTTAAGGCTGGGTTTCAACTGTTTCACAAAGAATGCTTCCTTGACACCTCTCTCCAACCATTTCTTCTCTCTGGCTAAGATTTTAACTTCCTTGTCCTCAAACGTGTGGTTAGTGTCTTTCAGGTGGAGATGAACTGCAGACTGAGGTCCATTTGCACCCTCTCAGTGGTGCTGGTATAGCCTTTTGTGTAAAGGTTGATTAGTCTCACCTATGTTGTGTTCATTACAGTTTTCCTGACATCTGATAGAATACACTACATTGCTCTGTTTGTAACTAGGGATCCTGTCCGTAGGGTGAACTAATTTCTGTCTCAAGGTGTTAACCGGTTTAAAGTACACTGGGATTTTGTGCTGTCTGAAGATCCTCTGTAGTTTTCCCCTACTCCTGCTAAATAAGGGAGAGACACTCCTCTTCTTCTTGTCTGTGTCTCCTGTCTATCTGGTCTCTTTGTTTTCTGGGACTTCTGCACTTTGTCCAGGGACCATCGTGGGTACCCACATACTGTGAGGGCTTTCCGTACAAGTTGTTGTTCTTTGAAAATCCACCATGGTGATAGTGCAGTTTATGTACCATGGAGGGAAATTCATCAAATTGAGACTGTGGCCTGTTTCCGTAGACGTGTCCATAAAAATTCATAGAGGGATATGCTTTGCAAATTTAATACCCATTACTACATAGGATGACGCTGAAACTGAGGGTGGCCCGCTGGCTGTTCCAAAGCAGAAACCTTTTCTGAAGTTCTGCCGAGCTAAGGCTCATACATTGTTCAGTGTTGATTGGATCTGCAGTCATGATTTTGGTATGATAAATTGATAAACAGATGTTGAATTAATATTGAAGGAGTTATCGAAAACCAGCCGGTGTGCTGCAGGTTTCTAGTCCTTGGTTGGTGTCGGCGTACACGCTCCAGAAATTAAGGTTAAAGGCCTGGCGAAAGCTGGAATTCCTCTTCACAAAAGGGGTATTCCCATTTTCGCTGAAGAAAGCTAGGTTAAAGGCCTGGGAAAAGAGGAATTTCCTTTACTGCTTTTTCTAAATTGTAAATACTGGGTTTAAGTTCCAGAGAGGGAGGCCAGCATGCCACGGACCCCCCATCTAAATGTGAAGGCTATTGGCTCCCTTGCAGATGGTGTTTTTGCCAAAAGGTCAACCGGTGTCCTAATTATTATTATTGTAAATTTTGTAATTACTGGGTTTAAGTCCCCCAAACATGGGGAAAATTGGCTTCCTTGGAGACAGCGACTCTACCAAAACTGACAACCGGTGTCCTGATAACATTTGTTTGTCTGTCGAATGAGTGAAGCTGGCAAGTGTGTTTCTTTGTTTGCCAAATGAGTGTGGCCATGTTGTATTCCTTTCTTGTCCACATGCATGGGGGGTTGAGTGTGTTGTTTTGTTCACTGAGTGAGTGTGGCCATGTTGTATTTTCCTTTGATTGCCCACATGCATGGGGGGGGGGGGGGGGGGGGTTGTGTCTTTGTTCGGGGATGTTGTATTTTCTGTTTGTGTGGATATGGAGAGGTAGCTTAGCAATGGGGGGTTGAAGCAGCCAACAGGTTGTGGTGATTTTTTTATAAACTGCTGAAATCCCCATTTTTCAAAAACCAGTTTTTCATTTTATTTTTCTTCTTTGGATGATTCAGCATCAGTGGAGAACAAAACAGAAAATGTTGTCGGAGATCTTCCTCCCCTTTTTAATTTGATGAACAATTGCGCAAGCTGCTACCATCTGTCGGCGAGATAGTATCATTTGCATTTGGTGTTGCAGCCCTTTGTCGGAGAGGTAAGAAAAATCACATCTTATCTGGTTTGAAAAAAAAACCAATAGGTTTACATTCTGGGTGCTAAAAATTTAAATTAAGAAATTTTAAATAAAATAAATAAACGATTGGGTGCTTAAAAAATTAATAAAAAAATAAGAGGAAAGTGTTGAACAAATGATAGGTGCAGGGAGAAGTCGTTATGAGAAGGACAGTCCTGATTTGGAAAGCCTACTTTGGTGGGATGATTCGAAATCACTGTGAGAAGAGGCCAAAATAGGAAGGAACACACAAAGTGACAATAAAGGGAACAGTACGGTGACAGGAAGGTCGACCTGTAACGGTGGATATCACAGAAGTATGCAGCACATTCAATCACATCAAAATTATATTTTAAGGAGTTTGTGATTCAGCAGGTGAGATCTGGCCCTAATGAGAAGGAATGTGCAGGTCGGTGTACTGGTGTTTTGGTCAGGTGGTCTAGGTGCGTAGCACCTCAAGTTGTCAGTCGGCGGTAGTGGTTTCAGGGGAAGCGGTTGCTGCACCTGAGCCAAAAGTTTCAGCTGTTTGAAATCTATGACAGGTTCCATCCGGTCAAAGAAGTCTTTGCTTGAGAAGAAGTGGAAAGTATCCAGTGGTGATATGGAGATGGACAAAACTCATGGGCCCCACTGTCAGGTGGATGAGGGCCGTGGATGACAATTGTTGCATCTCTGTCAGTGTAAGACTGTATCTTAACTGAGAGAGGTAAGTGTAAGGTTCCTTGTTAGTCTGCTGTGCCTCAGCCTGCAGTTTGTTAAACAGTTTGGCTGACATGAGTGTGACATCATCAGCAGTGTCAATGAGGGCTTCCCGCTGGAAGGAATTCTCCAGCTTTACAGGCTTTATAGGCTTTCGTGTTCTGTCATTTTCCGACAGGTTGCACAAAAACTTTGGTTTGCATGGTTTGTTTATGTTGACCACTTCTGGTTTAGTACATGTTTTCTCCTCTAGGTTGACCTTGTCTCCAAGAGCGGTGCTGGAGGAGTAAGGCTGCCTATTCATAGTTGGTCTTGAGTTTTGAGTCTAGGTTCTGCAGATCTAGGACTCTGGATCTGTGTCTGAGTCAGGCTGTGATCTTCCTCATTTGTGTGAGACTGAGGGAGTGATGTTGCTACGTGTGAAGGTGGAACCATACAGGTGATGGATAACACATCAGCCCTTCATTGATGGTTCTCTTCCTGCAACTTGTACATGATGTCTCGAAGGATGTTTCACATTAGAATTTTCACATTTGTCTGCAGGGGAAGTCCTGCCTTGTTGTTGGTTATCAGTTTGCCTTTCCCAGTTTGTAGGTTTCTCCAAACATCTGGGTGCAAACTGTCCATGTCGGGTCTTTGAGTTTGGATTGGTCTTTGATCCAAAGTGGTTACTAATTTGGGGGGACCATGATCGTTGTAGGCATGGTCCACTTCGAATGCTTTGTGTGTTTCGAGTAGATTTCTGCTTCCGGGTAGGACAGCTTGGTGTAGAGCCTATGTTGAGCTTGGGTGAACCACAGTGGGCATCTTCAAGCTCAAGGGCCGGCAGTCTAGTGTTAACACTCAAAACTGAATGATGTTTAATGGTTTTAGAGTCTCTTTTCTGTTGCTTTGTGAAGCCTTTCAAAGCAAGACCACGCAAATACTGAATGTTGGCTTCCTTGGGGTCCCCAAGCATTCTAAGATGGTAACTGTTGGCAGGATGAAGATTTTCAACAAACAGGGATTTGAAGCTGAGATCTTCATCCATGCCTGATTTATTGCATGTAACAAAATATGTGAGCAGCAGATGGTTGTAATAAAGGTGAGGTGATTCTTTTCTCCCCATTTTACTTCCATAGATGCTGCCAAGCCGGTCTGAGATATATGGTCAGAGAATTCCTTCTCCAGTGCCATATAGAGTTTTTTGAATGTCTTGCCTTACCACTTCAGGTTGCCATTCAATGACCCTGCTCACCTTGCGGCTAGAAGATTGTCTGAAAGATAGATAAAGTCATCACTGGTAGCTTGAGGAAATTTGAGAGAATACCGGATGTTGTTCAAGTAAGCACCAGTGTTCAGGGAGCCATCAGGACAGGTTATGTGTCGTGTAGTCTTATCAAGTTCTCAATCAGTGAGAACTGAAAGAGGCTGAGTGTGTGGAGGAGGATCGCGAGGTGAGTCTTCAAGAGTCTTGCAGTACCTCTCAAAGTTTTCCAGAAGACAAGAGTCTGTTTCCATGAAGGGAGGTGGAAACAGTCCTCTGTGTGTCCCTGTGGAGAGAACTGGTGTTTTAGCATAGCAGACTGAATGTCATCGGCATGTCCAGGTAATAACTCTGCGGTTAGATTGAGTAATACCTGTGTGACTGAATCATCTGAATCAGTGTCACTTGGAGTTTCAGAGTGACTGGGTGCACATGACTTCTTTGCAGAAAACAGCAGTATTTGAATTCCCTGATGAAATAAGATTAACACAAAATACACATTCTAATCCAATTACATTTTTTTTCCGCAAATCTGATTGGTGAGATTTCAGACCATAAAACATTGCGTGGATGGTGTGTTAATGATGTGTTAATCTGCGCCCTGACCGCGTGTGCTATTGCTCCTTGCCCTGACCGCGTGTGCTGCTACGCAGGTGTAAATAATGGCACTGTCAGCTGAGAGCAATAAAAAGTGGTGTAGTGACAATGATGGCAAAATGAGTGAATTTAAGCATTGATGTGGATTCTGATACAGAATTATTCAGTGCAGTTGACGAGATGGAGAAATCTGTGGGTCTGCTCACAGAATTTCCAGTTTGGCATGAAGATGTTTGTGTACTACTATAAACATGTTGATGAACAAGTAATCATTTTTTTTTCATGTAGTGACCCTTACATTTGTTCCAGATGTTGTCATTGGCCTGTTCACATGTACTGAGGTATGTAATGCATGTAGATGTAGGCTATTTGTACTTACGTTCATAAAGTGTGGAAGCCCTTGTGTCCTCAGAGATAATTAAAACGGTGCAGGCAGAACAATGTGCTCTTGCTTGTCTTGATTTTATCAAACTATTGTCAAGTTTGGCCCCGGCTCAGGGTTTTTGCTCTGAGTTCATTGATTAATTTCCTCTGTGGTTCTCTGGTTTAATTTCCCATATGTTTATTATTTTTGTTTTTTAAGTCTGTGTTTGGTTTTGTTTATTGCTTTCCTTTGTGTATACTTTAGTCACTGGCAGTGTTGTGGAAAGTAACTTTGACAAGTTACTTTTTTAGTTACTTTTTTAGTTGCTTTATACAGGTGCTTTATGCAGTTACTTCATTAGCAGCTTTATGCAATTACTTTATTAGAATCTGCAGAAAACTTGCAACTAATAAGTAATGTAACTAATAAGGTAACGAGTAATCTAACTTGG
Source organism: Thalassophryne amazonica (assembly GCF_902500255.1). Classification (NCBI taxonomy): domain Eukaryota; kingdom Metazoa; phylum Chordata; class Actinopteri; order Batrachoidiformes; family Batrachoididae; genus Thalassophryne; species Thalassophryne amazonica. The sequence goes on from NC_047122.1 coordinate 4,952,222, forward strand.
TTACTCGTAAAATTGACCAATCAGAAAAGTAACTATTCAGCAAAGTAACTAATAGTTACTTTTCTGAGTACTAAATCTTAAAAATAACCAAATTAGATTATGAGGTGGTAACTTTATTAATTACATTCAGCAGCTGCCGACAAGGTGTCCGCAGCTGCTAATGAAGTAAATGTAAGAAGTAACTGTAAAATATAACTGTATAGACTAACTAATGAAGTAACTTTCCAAAGTTACTTTCCCCAACACTGGTCACTGGTTCATGCGTTGGTTATCATTCAGTTTTGCAGTCATTCATTTATTCAGGATCTTCCATAGTAGTTATGTATTCTCTGGTTTTGCTTTATTTATCCTCAGTGTCTTGGGTTTCTTGGGTTTTATTTTCTGTTATCAGTTATTGTGTGTTATTCATTGCTTTATTATGTAGTCACCGCTTATTTACAAAGATACTCGTTACAGGTGCGTATGGAGAATTTGATTCGCTGTGAGCGATTCTCAAATTTGTTTCAAAATATCTGAAAAGGAAAAGGAGTGTTTCCTTTAATTAGTGGTGTCTGAAAAGCAACATAAACTTTTTAGTTAAGCTAAAACTTTGAATACTTCGTGCTTTAAATTAATTTAAGTGTTATTTTAATTTGATTAAGAAATTAAGAAATTAATTTGTTTGTAGAATTGTTTCATTTAAAATATTGGCTTTAGGTAATATCAATTTCAGTGTAGGATTACTTCAGTGCTGAAAGGAGAATTAGTTTAATGAACTGTTTCTGAGAAAATCAGGCGAGTGGCCATGTAGGTGTCCATTTTTGGTCAATTCAAAATTTGATGTCAAAACACCCCGAGAATCTGTCACATTAACCCTCTGGGGTCCGAGAGCATTTTTTGGACACTTCACTCGCCTGGCATAAATGCTTTATTATTGCTGTTAACAGCTCTCCCTGCATCCCACAATCAAGTATTATGTCTCTTTTTTTCAGGACAACCTGTACTTTCAAAATATATATGCTATAGTTGTGTTTTATAAGTGTAATAAAGGTTGACAATCAGAAATAAGAAAGGAAAAAATAAGCCAAAAATAATTTCCCACACACATTTATTCAAAACACACAGCAAACTATAACAAACAACTGTTTTGACACTTTATAAAGGTAATTTGGGCTCTTGTGTGAAAGACTGAACAACAAAAAGGTTCAAACAATAAACACAAATACACATTTTGAACAATATATACAAAATGGTCTATGCGTTTTGTTGTCTTCATCTCAAAGCCATTTCTGTCTGCTATTACACAAAGGTCACATCACAAACTACTATGAAGTTAACTGTGTTTGTTCTCTGGATGGGCCTCCACAGAACAGTCCCTGTGCTGGTGCGAACTGCACATGACCTCACAAGGCCATCATGACCAGGAAACAGTTCTTCGATTTTCCCCAGCTTCCAGCTCTGCCTTGGGGCATTGTCCTCTCCGATAAGTGCAACATCTCCAACCTTCAGCGAAGGTTTTGCCACTAGGATGCGGAAGTCTATCATGTAGTCGGCTACCCGGCGGCTTCCTTGTTTCAGCCTCATCAGAGAGCGCGCCACCTCGCGCCCTGGGGAAGTATGTTGGAATACCTGCTGTAAGGTGCTGGTGAATGCTGACAGAGAAGCGCAAGTGGCCGAATTACAGCTCCATTCTGTGGTGGCCCACACCGCGGCTGGACCAGAAAGGTGAGAAATTACAAAAGCTATTTTTGCTCTCTCCGTTGGAAACATGGATGCCATTAGTTCAAAATGTAACTCGCACTGAGTAATAGCTTCACATCCCCGGACTCTCCGGAAAAATGTTCAGGCCGAGAGAGCTGGTTGCAAAAACTCGGTGCTGCTACAGAAGCCAGTGGGTCGGCGGACGGTCCCATAAGTGGGGCAGGAACGGGAGCCGCATCAGTAGAAGCCTGACGTTTCATCATTGCTAGGAGCTGCTCCATTTGAGTGCTCACAGAGGAAATAAATGAATCCTGGTGTTTAGCCAACTCACTAAACCCAGAAATGAGATCGGCAAGCTGGTCCTCCTGCTGAGCTAACTGCTTACTATGGTGACGAACCGCCAACTGGTAAGCATTCGTGTCTGCTGCATCCATTGTTGGCCAGATCGATCTATCAGGCTCGGTGTTGACAACTGGCTGGACACAAATGCAGAACACAAACTCACAGATCTGTAGGCGTAACTCTTTTACTGGGTTGGTTAGCAGGGGTCAGTACACGGTAAGGCAGTCAGACAAGAGCAGAAGTACAACAATCATCAGGTGGTTGAGAAAAACAAAGTAGGTGGTCAAAAACACAATGAGGCAAAATGAAGCAAGGCAATAATACAAGGCTGGAAAGAAGGCTCAAGGCACATCGATTTGGCGAAGGACCAGAGCCCAAAGAGAGTCTTAAATACACCCAAGTGATGAGCTGCAAATCAAAGACAGGTGTGAGGGGAGGCGACTAGAACAGGGGTGTGGTCAGACAAAGGGAAACGCCTACCACCAAAGAAAGACAGAGAGAACCCAAGCAGAAAGCAACAGGCAAAGAACTGACAACACTCAAAAATAAGACAAAATGTACAATAAAACAGAGCACAAACCCAAACCTGACAGCTAATCAATTAGCAGGAGTGTTTTCAGATATTTTCAATCTGTCCTTGCACCTGGCCAAGGTTCCTGGGTGCCTCAAGTCCTCCATCATAATACCGATACAAAAGAAGACATCCGTCACCTGCCTGAATGATGAAATGCTTTGAGCGGATTCTTCTAAGGTATATCAGAGACTTCATTCCTGCGGATCTGGACAGCCTTCATTTTGCTTACAGAGGGAACTGTTCAACAGAGGATGCTGTTTCCATCACTCTGCACACAGCCCTGACTCATCTGCAGCACCCCAACACATATGTTAGGATGCTATTTGTAGACTTCAGCTCAGCTTTTAACACAGTCATCCCAGACAAGCTGACACTGAAGCTACACCAGTTGGGTTTGCCTGTGCTGCTGTGCTATTGGATCAGAGACTTTCTCACCAGTAGGTGTCAGGTGGTGAGAATAGGTGACCTTACATCATCTTCTCTTGTCCTTAACACAGGCACTCTGCAAGGCTGTGTGCTTAGCTCAGCCCTCTTCACTCTTTGCACACACGATTGTACTGCCATCCACCCCACAAACACAGCTGTGAAGTTTGCAGATGACACCACAGTAGTGGGTCTCATTTCAGATAATAATAAGACCCACTACAGAGAGGAGGTCCAGCGGCTAATTCAGTGGTGTTCAGTTAACAATCTGACACTGAACACAGGGAAGACCAAGGAGGTCATTGTAGATTTTAGGAGGGCCAAGAAAACGGACCACGTCTCCCTCCTCATAGGCAGAGAAGTGGTGGAGCATGTGGATAACATCAAATTTCTGGGCCTCCATATTACATGTGATCTGTCTTGGTCCATGAACACCTCCCATCTGGTGAAGAAGGTGCAACAAAGGCTCTTCTTCCTCAGGAAACTGAAATGTGCTGGACTATCCTCCCGACTGCTGGCAAACCTTTACTGGGTCACAATGGAGAGCATCCTCTGCCTCAGTGTGACGGTGTGGTACGGCAGCTGTACGGCCCAGGAGAAGAAGAGTCTGGTGCAGGTGGTGAGGACACCACAGGGCATTGTTGGCTGCCCCCTCCCAGACTTGGACTCCATTTATGAGGGTCGTGTCAAGAAAAGGGTCAAATCTATTGCTGCGGACCCCAGTCACCTGGGCCACAGACTGTTTGTACCGCTTCCATCAGGCAAGCAGTACAGAAATATAAGAGCCACTACAAAGAGACTGAGAGACAGTTTTTTCCTAGGGCTGTCAGAGCTATTAGCCCTTGGGGGGGGGGCGTAGTTTTTCATATACACCTCACCACTCTGTAGTTATCGACACATAGACACATATGCACAAATACAAACCTACATGCATTCAGTATATCTGGCCTGTTTTATTTATTTATTTATTTATTTACAGGGTCTGTAACTCCTGGCACATTGCACTTTATTTATATAGTTGTTGTGTGGGCCGCCCGAAGAGGAGGTACTGCTGGCCAACACCAGAGGGCGCCCTGCCTGTCGTCGGGTTTCAGGCACCAGAGGGCGTAGTGGCCTCACAGGAGCCCCAGGAGCCCGGAGCTGACAGCTGTCAGTCATCATCTCATCATCATCACATACCATAAAAGCCTGGGAGAGACATCACAACTCCGCCGAGTTATCAGCTTACCCGACAGGTAACCTACTCAGCCGTTTTGTGCCGGTCGCACAATTCCTGCTACTGATTTTTGCAGTCGTAACCTTTGTATACTCGTAGCTTGGAGCTGGGTTTGTGGAAGTTGGAGGGAGTTGGCGTTTCCACTCCTCACTTCTCTTATCTTTAAGTATACTGTTGATACTGCATGTTCTCAGTGTTCCTGTTTTCTGGGAGTGGTGGATTTTTTCCCTCAGGAAGGAACTGTGTTTTTGCTGACTGTTTGCTGGGTGTACATACACGCACCGTAACCTGTTTGTTTTTCCTGCCAGCAGTACCGGATCTGACAGATGGAGGCAGTGGCCACCTTGGGACTCAGGACTTGGCAGCTCCGGTGTATTACAGGTCTCCGTTGGCAGTGGAACCTTGTGGGTCCCAGCTCTTCTCTGGATAGGCGTCTCCTACCCTCAGGCCTGCCCACACGTCACCTTTTGTGGAACTTTGATTGACAGACTAGAAGCAGTATTTTGACCTGTTGTGCACTTTGCAGTATTAAATTGTATTTATTGGCATCTCTATTGTCCGTTCATTTACGCCCCCTGGTGTGGGTCCTTGTCTTACACTTTCCCCAACAATAGTATGCTATGCATACAGCACTTTTTGATATCCCCTGCTGCATTTCTTTGCCTACTGTATTCTCTGTGTATATAGTTGAATGTGTATTTTTGTCCTTTGTCTTAAATTGTTGTATGAGGATTTATGGTAGACAAGGTGAAGCTGCAACTTAAATTTTGTTGAATTTTATTCTATGACAATAAAAGGCATCTTATCTTATCTTATCTTATATTTCAAACAACAGTCAGATGACACAGACTGCTGTCACTCACTCACTCAGTCACTCACTCACTCACTCACTCACACGCAATCAAATCATTGCTCGTCCTCACATTCTCAGCTCTAAACTGACCTCTCATCAGGAGGAGGGTGCGCTGGCAGGAGTGTGTGTGCCACATGACGGAGTGCACGCATGTATGTGCGTAGAACAAGTGATCAAAGTAGCGTACAAGTGTGTGGCCAGATGAAATGATCACTCAGCTGCATGCGTGTGTTCATAATGGCTGAATGAGCCACTGCGTGTGTGCCTGCGTGCGTAGAACAAGTGATCAAAGCAGCATGCAAGTGTGTGGCCGAAATCTTTGCTCACTTCTTTGCGTCTTCTTTGCATGCACACATGGGATGTATGTACACATGTGTGCACAAGAGCACAGGAGCTGTCCATCCAGAGACCGCACAAAAAGGCTGACAGCTGTCAGTGATTACCTGCTGGTGTACAGTCCGGTGAAAAATCCCTTTAGGTGTTTGATCAGTATATACTTGCATTACTAGATTTTATTTGTCCGGCTGGACTCCATAACTGCTGATGAACTGTGCTGGCAGTTCGCCGAGATCCCACATGTGCGCAACATTCTTCACATGCAGCTAGCAAACTTTTTCTTCTCTCTTTTTTCAACTCTTTTTTTTGTGGCTATTCCAGTGTACTTGACACGCATTGTAACACAACTGCAGTTGGATTATCGTGCGGGACGACGCTTCACATGGGATTTATTTATGACAGAGGTGGATTATGCATTTGTTATCTGATCGACGTTGCCAGCATGGCCGGGTGAAAGGGACTTCACCCGGCTGCGCTGTGCTGCACTGTGGAATGTGGATACCGCAGGCGAGTTGCAAGATCCTGACACACTCCTATATAGAGTTGTGAACCAGCTCTCTGTCACAAGGGTCCAACCCTCGGGTCCCCACGGGTGTTACCCGGCAGGGCTGCACGAAGGCTGTTTAAGCTGGTGGCGAGGAGATTCATCTAGCTGCTCACTGCCTCCATCCGGACGTCCACCCCACTGATGCTGGACTCGCACCCTGGTTGAATAGCCTCCACTGGAACCAGGATACCAGCTGGCCACGCCCGTTAACGGCAGTTCTCACTCTAATGGATCAGGGCTCTTGGAAAATTGCTAGAATTATTTTTAGCGGCCCCTACAAAGGACCTCAGGGATGTGTTTGTTTTCATTAGACCAGACCAACCTTTAAGAGCAAATTGATGTTGTATTAATCCTTCTTCAGCTGACAAAAGTCAACCTAAATCCAACATCCGGATGCCAAATATTAATCCTTCTTCAGCTGACAAAAGTCAACCTAAATCCAACATCCATATGCCAAACGTTAGCTTTTCATCAGCCAGCAGCCGCCGGCCAGGACCGACACCCGTCTGCCGAGTATCGGTCCGTGGGTCGTTGGGAGCAAAAAGAGAAATCTTGAACAAATATCACACACAGGTTACAGGCCAGTGGTTATCTCCCCGTCTGTGGCTTCTCCTGGATTGGCCATGTGTGTGTATATAGAAATCTCTCTCCTTGGATGTCTTCTGCTCCAAGACTCTCACTCTCGATGTAAAAAGTCCAGTTGAGCACAACAGGCTGGTCAGGGCCCGTGAACTTCTTTGAAGCCTTAACAGAGGTCTGAAGAATAACGTAGCTTCCTCATTTCAAACAGTTTTTATATGACACTGTCTTTGGTTGCCAGGGAACAACGACACTCAAAAACCCCACTCTCACACCTCCTTTCATCTATCTTAGGGAGTTCCCTACTTTAACTGACAGTTGAACACAATTACTTTTTTTTCTGAAAACCAACTCACAAGTTCCTTATTCTTTAACTAACCGTTAAACACAGTTCGTCTTTTTTGATCAAAACAACTCAGTTACTTCTTCATTTTTTAACTGACATACACACATTTCTCCTTATTCTTTCAACAACAATTCTGTTCTTATATTTTTCATAAAAACAATTCAGCCTGTCTCATACTTTGATTCTTTAAATATATAATCATCACTTCACATATTAAATTATTGTTAATCATTCATTAATCAAATTAAAACATTGTAATCATTAATCAGTCACACTTCAATCATTTCACAAGTCAGATCTTCTTACCCCCCTTAACACTTAACCTTTCTACTTTTGATTTTTTTTTTAACCATATAATCGAGATAACTCATGTAATCTTCAATATTAATCACTCATAAAACACATCTTTCTTGATTTTAATACATCAATACTTTGGTTAAAATACTGTTGCTGTTGTGTGTTGGGGGGTTTGGCTGGATGTTTTTGTGTTGTTTTCTTTTCTTTGCTCTCCAGGTGGTATGCAAACTGGTTTTTGTCTGTGGAGACGGTGCTGGCAGAAGAATCCTTCACCCTCATCAACATTATTGGCTGCACTTGTGGAGGATGTTCATGTGCAGGCCTAATGACTCGCAGCACCTGTGGATGATGCTCACGTGCAGACTTAAAGACTTTCAGCTGAAGCAGATAATGAGATGGTGTTCTGCATTTAAGCCATGAGTGATTCAAGTAGAATTGCCGGGAACTCGACCTTGTGACGTTCGTTTGTGAGACGCTGAGGACCGCGCCTGGGTTTGACACATCCTGCCTGTGAAGGAGGACGGGTGAGGGACACATGCTGTCAGCACACATCAGAGGTGATTGATTGTCTGAATAAGTGTTAATAGTAATTTGGTATTTTGTTACGCAGTATATTTGAACATTGATGAGAATTGTGCAGCTCGCTTCTCACGGCCGTGGCGTACGGACTGATGATCCTCCACCTTTTGTGAGAAGCTGCTCATTTACATAAGGCTTAAATTTAGACCTGAATGTGTTGCTGATAGTGTGTGCCTTTGAAGGATATTAGTTGTAGCTGTTGACTTACCTCACCTCTTCTATCCTTCACAGAGTCAGTTTGTCGTGTCCACCTGGGGGGTGTCTGGCGGTGAATTTGAGTCCAGAAGCACCGGGCTTCGATCCCTTTGGGCGCTGGAGAGCGCGCCGTCCTTCACTCCGCCAGACAAACCATATATTATGTTGTACACAATTATTGCACAGAAAGGGAAATAAATGTTTTGTTTTTGGAACCGCTTTCTGGTTATTTAGCTCTGGGTTCAGTCAGACGCAGGTCCGCTCCTCAACCCGCGTCGGCACATAACAGTTGCACTCTTAATGATATACGAGGTCTATTAGAAAAGTATCTGACCTTATTATTTTTTTTAAAAACCATATGGATTTGAATCACGTGATTGCGTCAGACAAGCTTGAACCCTCATGCGCATGCGTGAGTTTTTGCACGCATGTTGGTTGCGTCATTCGCCTGTGAGCAGGCTTTGAGTGAGGAGTGGTCCAGCCCCCTTGTCGGATTTTCATTGTCAGGAAATGGCGGAATGATTTGGGCTTTTTTCCATCAGAATTTTTTCAGAAACTGGTAGAGACTGGCAGCTGGAAACCATTAGAAAAATTTATCTGGCTATCGGTGAAAATGTTACGGGCTTGGTAGAGAATAAGGAGTGTTACTGTCGCTTTAAGGACGGCCCCCAGCCATCGACAGGCTGAACAACCATTTCATTTCTAAATGGATGGCTGTCTGGATCCGTGACCATCGTGTGCCATTTCTCTGGTTATCACAAGAGCTGGACATCAGCCATTTTCCGGCAGATTTCACTTTTAACAAGAGATTTTGTCATGGAAAGCCGAGCGGAGGCTTCGCGCGTCATGATGGATTCGCTACTGGAGCGAGACAAAACCACCTCCGTTTTGGTTTCACAGGACGGCTTTGAGATGGCGTTCAGATAGCTGTCGGTGGTTTTTCCATCGAGTGATTATCCGAGAAATTGTGGATGTGCCTGGACATGCCAGAACATGTCCCGTGAGGCTTCATCACGGCGTTGCTCTGCGCCATGCGGCACCGCCGCGACGCGCGTAGCCTCCGCTCCTCTTTCCATGACAAAAACTCCTGTAACAGTGGAATGTGCCGTTCATTTCCCAACTAGATGCTGTGTTTTATCCAGGATGTCGTCTGACTAGCACAGGAATTGTGAAAAGACGTGGACATCAGCACTTTTTCGGCACATTGAGACAGACGTGCGGAGGAATTCCGCGCATCGCGGTGGTGCCGCATGGCGCAAAGCAACACCGTGATGAAGCCTCACAGGACATGTTCTGGCATGTCCATGCACATCCACAATTTCTCGGATAATCACTCGATGGAAAAACCACCGACAGCTGTCTGAACGCCATCTCAAAGCTGTCCTGTGAGACCAAAACGGAGGTGGTTTTGTCTCGCTCCAGTAGCGAATCCATCGTGACGCGCGAAGCCTCCGCTCGGCTTTCCATGACAAAATCTCTTGTTAAAAGTGAAATATGCTGGAAAATGGTTGATGTCTAACTCTTGTGATAACCAGAGAAAGTGCACATGACGGTCCCGGCTCCACAGAGCCATCCGTTTAGAAATGATCCGGTGGTTTGTGGCTCTCGATGGCGGCACGGAGTGCGGCGCGCCGAGCGTCCTTAAAGCTGTCCTTAAAGCTGTAGTAACAGTCCTTATTCTCTGTGAAGCCCGTAAAATTTTCACCGAAAACCAGATACATTTTTCTAATGGTTTCCAGCTACCAGTCTCTAACAGTTTCCGAAAAAATTCTGATGGAAAAAAAGCCCAAATCATTCCGCCATTTCCTGACAATGAAAATCCGCCAAGGGGGTGGACCACTCCTCACTCAAAGCCTGCTCACAGGCGAATGACGCAACCGACAGGCGTGGAAAAACTCACGCATGCGCACAAGGGTTCAAGTTTGTCTGACGCAATCACACGTGATTCAAATCCATATGGTCTTTGAAAAAAATAATAAGGTCGGATACTTTTCTAATAGACCTCGTAAGCCCACATCATTATTTCCATCACTGTAAAGTCCAGTGTGGTCTCACTTGCTACTGGAAAGCACCAAACATTCTGCGGGTTAAACCAATAACATGTCACCCCATGATGAAGTGATATTTTGAGCTGAAAGTCACCTTCTCCGACACTCCCTCCATGACTTGAAGCTGTGCCAGTCCCTATAGAGGTCCATGAGGACATCTCCATCATTATTGTCAGGATGAAGGGCAAGCACCTCATGCTCGTCCACCATTGGCGACGCCGGTGTTTGGAGACATTCATCCAGCACCACATAGTCATCTCCACTCAGTTGTATACCGTCATCGTCCTCAAGGGGCTGGTTCACAAGAAGCGGCGGCTCTACAGGTAACTCCACGGGGGCAGGGTTGCTTCGCATTCTCCAGAGGATAATCCTTCGGGGAAACATGGAGAACATGGTGATGTGGGAGTGATAGATGTATAACAAGGTGCTACTGATGAAGGTGTGTGCCGTAAAGTATCCTCCTTCTGATGTAACGCTTCAGTAAGGATATTCTCCGACTCAGGTTGCCCAGGATGTTCTTCCAGCAATGCTTGTGAGAGTATCCAGATACCATTTCATTGTCTCTGTCTGTACTATGACCTCTGCAGTGCTCTGATGGGATTGTTGTGGAACTGGTGGTAAGGGGGAACCAATAGCTACGATACGTCCATCAGTAAGATGAGCCGTAGAAAGTCTCGTGCCATCAGGGTACATCCACATTTTGGTAAACACAGGGCAATAAATATACCCCTCAGGAGATGCTATAGCATCAGGTCGCAGCTGATGAAGCGATAGAGAATGCCAGATCACCTTTGCCTGAACTTCTATGTTTAAGTACTCTTTTGTTGGTACCTGGGGTAAACAAGTAGTATCCTTCTGTCCCAGTATTCCTTGAGCCACTTGAACTGTGAAGTTCTTTATAACATGTGGAGCACCACAGAGTCGTCGTCACCTCCCAGAAGTAGAGCACTTGTTCCAGCGTGGCTTGACAATGAATACATCTTATATTCCCCTATAGAGTAAAAGGAGATATTAATCTATTACTATTGAACTTTTATACGCAAGCAAGCAGAAAGTTGTTGCCAGGGTTATTCAGATGAACGCTGGAGACGCCTCATGGCCAACATAGGAGAATGTGACTGAGGTGCTGTAGCTGCTGTAGCTGAGGGGGCTGTTCTCAGGAAGCATGCATCATAGGTCATACACCATAACAGCAGAAGTAATTGATTGATCAAAGACAGCCAGTATAGCGCAGATATCCCCATCCTAAGCCCCACATAATGAGTCCCAGTTTGTAGAGCCAGGGTTTCTTGCGCTGCACCGCTCCAGTCAATGTAGCTATGTATGCCAGCAGTGTCAAGGTCATCACAGCTTCACACACAATGTTGGCTATTACTGCTGGGGCATAAAGAAATTGCTGTCATATCCAGTAAAATCCAAATTGTGACGGATGTGTACTGCCAAATTCCCCAGCAGTCAAATTGGAGATTAAAGCGGCCAAGGACGTGAGTGACAAACAGAGATAATCCTAAGTCACTCTGATGGCGGTATAGGTTGATAACCACCAACTTGATACATCCATGTAACAAAGTCACTATTCGCAGTGGTTGTCACAGGTCCCAACGGCCAACACAGCAGTATAGTAGCCATATTAATAGAAGTGCAATAAATTCCACTCTACTCACTTTGAAGATCATAGCATTCACATCGTAAGTGTCGTTGGACATTATTGCCTGTACTTACTTATTTACTTATCTACTTAAGGTTTGGCATGTCCAGACATTCAGCTTTAGAAGCTTTAGGGGAGGATGGGCTTTCTTCCCCATCCTGTGTGCTCCTCCCACACAAGAGCAGGGCGGGTGTGAGACCTCCCTTCAGTAGAGCATAGCCGATCACCACAGCAATAATAATTCCTAATATAATCAACAGATATGGCCAAAGATATCCAAACAAATGTCCAATCCAGCCTGTCACCACTTCAAGACCTTCTTTGATGACTTCTCCTGTTTCTTCAAGAAGTGTAATGACGGCTCCTCCAGCCACTATCTGTGTCTTTTCCCACCAAGAGCAGTCATGTTTACTTCTCCCCGCACCGCAGCGCATCCAATGTTCTGCAGGCGATTGACAGGTACCATTGTTATAGATCTGATTTGGTCCCAACCACTCGTATCCAACGATTTCTTGTCCCTCTTTTCCTGAAGGCATATCCTTCTGTCAGCATCACTATGGCGTCACCAACAAATGGTACTATATCACCTACTACTTGTTTTCTTCTGGTCATTCCATGACCCAGAATGGCTCTGGCACATCCAACGTTGGGTGGAAATGCTCTCCTCCATTCGCCATCTTTGTTCTTCTTCCAAACTGTTCGATGTCCGTAGGCGTCGTATTCACTGTCATAGTACGCATCGCAATAGCCTTCCCACCCGGAGACATTTCTGCAGTGTTGGCGAGCAAGACTTATCATACATGTGCTGTTGGCCCTGTTACAGATCATTCTCCAAGGTCTCGGGGTAACATAGGGTTTTGGTCCCCGGATAAGAGTAGATCAGGTGGATCGGTCTCTAGAGTAGACTGTAGCGATATTTTGATATTTAACCCAGTAATTATTGCTTTGTTCCAAGCAGGGAAATACCCAATCTTCAACTTCATATTTCTCTATTCCCCACCATGTGACATCCCAGTGCCGCTTAGCTCCTTCTTGCCAGGTTTGCAGAGCCCCCTTTATCATCTGGTCATCTGGTATCAAACTCCTGATTTGATAGGTGGCAATTTCTTAACAGTACTGTTGTTGAATCGTTGCACCGTTGTGCATAATGGCAAGGTTTGGTTTTATACCAAATAGAAGCATGGATGTGCTTCACGCAGCTGAATCCTTTGAAACATGTAGGGACTACTGGTCCAGATCATATAAAGGCCCAAGCATAACATCCATATACAATCCTTTCAATGGATCCATATAATTAGGTCCCCCTGTTGTGTGTTGGGGGGGGGGGCGTGGCTGGATGTTTTGGTGTTCTTTTCTTTTCTTTGCTCTCCAGGTGGCATGAGGGCTGATTTGTCTGTGAAGAAGGTGCTGGCTGAAGAGTCTTCACCCTCATTAACATCATGGAAAGCACCTGTGAGTGGTGCTCACGTGCAACCTGGACGACTTGCAGCTGAAGCAGATAATTGGATGGCGTTCTGCATTTAAGTCATGTGTGATTCAAGCAGAACTGCCTGGAACTCGACCTTGTGACGTTCGTTTGTGAGACGCTGAGGACCGCGCCTGGGTTTTGACACATCGAGCCCGTGAAGCGGGGAGGGGTGAGGACACATGCTGTCAGCACACACGAAAGGTAATTGAGTGTTTGAGTAGTTGTTGATAGTGGCTTGGTGTTTTGTTGCACAGTATACTGGAATTGTGAAGAGAATTGTGCAGTTTGCTTCTCACTGCTGTGGCGTGAAGGATAAGTGATCCTCCACTTGTTGTGAGAAGCTGCTCATTTGCATAAAGTAAAAAAAAAGGACACTGACCTGAGTGTGTTGCTGATAGCGTGTGTTTATTGGAAGATATAGTTGTATCTGTTGCCTTACCTCACCTTCTCTTTGCTTCACAGAGAATCAGTTTGTCGTGTCCACCTGGGGGGTGTTTGGCGGTGGTAGGAAGTCCAGGAGCACCAGCTTTAATCCTTGCGGGCGCTGGAGAGCGAGCCACGAATCACTCCACCAGAGGGACGTTGTTTTTATGTTTTTACACTTTTAAGCACAGGTGAATAATAAATAGTTTCTGTTTGGAACCGCTCTCTGGTTATTTTTAGCGCTGGGTCCTGTCTGACGCAGGTCCGCTCCTCAACCCGCGTCGACCCATAACACCCCCATCTTATCTTCAGTCTAACACCTCCCTTCTGTAAGTAAATTACATTCAATATGCAGGGATATGTTTCCGGACACTTGGGTATTGGATAGAACTTCCACCTGAGGTCGTCAGGACAGCGCCAATGTAGTCCAACATTTTCCACTACTGGGCCCAGAGGAGTATATTCACCAGAAGCTGAGAAATCCGAACTCCTCTTGTAAGTATCGTCAGCAGGCTTTGCTGTGACCGATTGATCTCAAAACTCAATCAGCGGCGATCAGATAATTTTAGATGCTGTTTTGATGCCGTCAGAACATGTAGACTGTTCTCAGATGATGCAAAAACTGCATACAGACCGCCGTCAGATGCGCGTCGCATCTCAGTGGCACCAAGAGTGTTTTGAACTTGTGCAACACGCTTGGGACTGCTGAGTGAATATGTAGAAGCTCACCAACTGCCGTCCATTGGTCTTCAGACCGCACCTCAATATTTCCCGATTGTGGCCAGATGTGTCATTGTAACGTAGTCTGGCCACAATCGGAGTATGAGTGATGGGGGTGTAAGAAATAAAACAGTGTCATCTGATAGCTGGGAAATGTTTACATCTTGTTCAAAAATAATTCAACATGGATATTGGAATTCTGTGAAACATTCAAAAATAAAAGTGAACAAAGTCTGCAACAATAATAAATTAAAAACAGGAAATAGGACAACCTTGGGGTACACCTCTTGATACAAAAATCCTTTAAGACATTGTGGGATACAAGATGACCAAGCTGGTTATGTCTTCATAGAACATGGCAATAATAAATAATAAAACTAGGATTTGCAAGATCTGCATAATAAAAGAATGCTCTATTGAATCAAATATCTTGTAAAAGTCAAGGAACATTGTCAGTGTGTCTGTCTCCTCTGGATCCAGTGTATAAGATCTGAATAGTCAGATCTAATACTAATCTAATATTAGAACTAATATGACGCTTGGCCATAAAGCTGTCAGGATTCACCTGTCCTGAACTGTGTCACATTTTGTCCCTTGTCTGCACCCTTGCCCACCTCTTCGATCCTCAGTCTTTGATTTTAAATGTACTGCATTTATATAGCACTCTTCCATCTGGATCAGATGCTCAAAGCGCTTTACAATAATGCCTCACATTCACCCTTATGTGAGGCACTCACTACACACCGGGAGCAACTAGGGGATTAAGCACCTTGTCCAAGGGCCCTTAGTGATTGTCTGGTCAGGCTAGTATTTGAACCGAGGATCCTCTGATATCAAGCCCAACAGCTTAACCACCAGCTTAACCACATCACCTTCCCTTTTCTGTTTGTTATATTATACTGGTTTTGTTTTCTGTTCATCATTTATCTTCTGTTTATCATACCTTAGTCATGTGTCTCTGTTAGGGGTGGTGGCCAAGTGGTTAGTGCACTTTGTTTCAGTGCGGAAGGTACCCGGTTCAAATCCCACCTCTGCCACATTTCTCCATGTAATGTGCAGTTGCTTCAGGAAGGGCATCCACGTAAAATTTGTGCCAATTCAACATGCAGATCCACCTTGGATTTGCTGTGGCGACCCCGAGTGCAAACAAGGACCTACCTACCGAACTAGTCATGTGTCTCTGTTAATTGTACTTTAGTCATGTGTCTAGTTCTGTTCTAGTTTCTGTCCTGCCGCTGTTTTCCATTGTGTAATCATTAGTTGTATTTTTTATTATCACTCTTGCCACATGGGAGTTCTGTTCTAGTTCTAGCATCTATTTTCTTGTTTTCAACAAGAAAATAGATGCTAAGACAAAAGATAGATGCGCAAACAGTTTTGTGTTAAACTGTTTGCGCTCTTGCTTGCCTCTACAGGTGGTTGGCTCTCACTGCGGTATTGTATCACTTCCTGTTCCGGAGCACAGCGGTGTTTTGCTGTATCTGTTAGCTGTTTAATCTGCGCAGTTAGATTGATCTAGTTACCTAGATAACGATTTGTTTCACAGTGTAATCTTTACGTGCCTTAACTAAAGCACTCCCTCTGCTGAAACACCTCTAAATTATTTACACGTTATTCACTTTGCGTGTTTTTAGGAATCCGCTAGCTTAGCGCAGCTACTAGCTCTTAGCCGGTTTAGCATGGCGGCTTCTCCTGTTTCTCCCGCACTTTTCTGCTCTGGGTGTGAAATGTTTAGTTATTCCTCGGCCTCCTTTAGTAGTAATGGTACTTGTAATAAGTGTAGCTTATTCGTAGCTTTGGAGGCCAGGCTGGGCGAATTGGAGACTCGGCTCCACACCGTGGAAAATTCTACAGCTAGCCAGACCCCTGTAGTCAGTGCGGACCAAGGTAGCTTAGCTGCCGTTAGTTTCCCTCTGGCAGACCTCGAGCAGCCGGGAAAGCAGGCCGACTGGGTGACTGTGAGGAGGAAGCGTAGTTCTAAACAGAAGCCCCATGTACACCACCAACCCGTTCACATTTCTAACCGTTTTTCCCCACTCGGTGACACACCCGCCGAGGAACAAACTCTGGTTATTGGCGACTCTGTTTTGAGAAATGTGAAGTTAGCGACACCAGCAACCATAGTCAATTGTCTTCCGGGGGCAAGAGCAGGCGACATTGAAGGAAATTTGAAACTGCTGGCTAAGGCTAAGCGTAAATTTGGTAAGATTGTAATTCACGTCGGCAGTAATGACACCCGGTTACGCCAATCGGAGGTCACTAAAATTAACATTGAATCGGTGTGTAACTTTGCAAAAACAATGTCGGACTCTGTAGTTTTCTCTGGGCCCCTCCCCAATCGGACTGGGAGTGACATGTTTAGCCGCATGTTCTCCTTGAATTGCTGGCTGTCTGAGTGGTGTCCAAAAAATGAGGTGGGCTTCATAGATAATTGGCAAAGCTTCTGGGGAAAACCTGGTCTTGTTAGGAGAGACGGCATCCATCCCACTTTGGATGGAGCAGCTCTCATTTCTAGAAATCTGGCCAGTTTTCTTAAATCCTCCAAACTGTGACTATCCAGGGTTGGGACCAGGAAGCAGAGTTGTAGTCTTACACACCTCTCTGCAGCTTCTCTCCCCCTGCCATCCCCCCAATTCCCCATCCCCGTAGAGACGGTGCCTGCTCCCAGACCACCAATAACCAGCAAAAATCTATTTAAGCATAAAAGTTCAAAAAGAAAAAAATAATATAGCACCTTCAACTGCACCACAGACTAAAACAGTTAAATGTGGTCTATTAAACATTAGGTCTCTCTCTTCTAAGTCCCTGTTAGTAAATGATATAATAATTGATCAACATATTGATTTATTCTGCCTTACAGAAACCTGGTTACAGCAGGATGAATGTTAGTTTAAATGAGTCAACACCCCCGAGTCACACTAACTGCCAGAACGCTCGTAGCACTGGCCGAGGTGGAGGATTAGCAGCAATCTTCCACTCCAGCTTATTAATTAATCAAAAACCCAGACAGAGCTTTAATTCATTTGAAAGCTTGACTCTTAGTCTTGTCCATCCAAATTAGAAGTCCCAAAAACCAGTTTTATTTGTTATTATCTATCGTCCACCTGGTCGTTACTGTGAGTTTCTCTGTGAATTTTCAGACCTTTTGTCTGACTTAGTGCTTAGCTCAGATAAGATAATTATAGTGGGCGATTTTAACATCCACACAGATGCTGAGAATGACAGCCTCAACACTGTATTTAATCTATTAGACTCAATTGGCTTTGCTCAAAATGTAAATGAGTCCACCCACCACTTTAATCATATCTTAGATCTTGTTCTGACTTATGGTATGGAAATAGAAGACTTAACAGTATTCCCTGAACACTCCCTTCTGTCTGATCATTTCTTAATAACATTTACATTTACTCTGATGGACTACCCAGCAGTGGGGAATACGTTTCATTACAGTAGAAGTCTTTCAGAAAGCACTGTAACTAGGTTTAAGGATATGTTTCCTTCTTTATGTTCCCTAATGCCATATACCAACACAGTGCAGAGTAGCTACCTAAACTCTGTAAGTGAGATAGAGTATCTCGTCAATAGTTTTACATCCTCAATGAAGACAACTTTGGATGCTGTAGCTCTTCTGAAAAAGAGAGCTTTAAATCAGAAGTGCCTGACTCCGTGGTATAACTCACAAACTCGCAGCTTAAAGCAGATAACCCGTAAGTTGGAGAGGAAATGGCGTCTCACTAATTTAGAAGATCTTCACTTAGCCTGGAAAAAGAGTCTGTTGCTCTATAAAAAAGCCCTCCGTAAAGCTAGGACATCTTACTACTCATCACTAATTGAAGAAAATAAGAACAACCCCAGGTTTCTTTTCAGCACTGTAGCCAGGCTGACAAAGAGTCAGAGCTCTATTGAGCCGAGTATTCCTTTAACTTTAACTAGTAATGACTTCATGACTTTCTTTGCTAATAAAATTTTAACTATTAGAGAAAAAATTACTCATAACCATCCCAAAGACGTATCCTTATCTTTGGCTGCTTTCAGTGATGCTGGTATTTGGTTAGACTCTTTCTCTCAGATTGTTCTGTCTGAGTTATTTTCATTAGTTACTTCATCCAAACCATCAACATGTCTATTGGACCCCATTCCTACCAGGCTGCTCAAGGAAGCCCTACCATTATTTAATGCTTTGATCTTAAATATGATCAATCTATCTTTATTAGTTGGCTATGTACCACAGGCTTTTAAGGTGGCAGTAATTAAAGCATTACTTAAAAAGCCATCACTTGACCCAGCTATCTTAGCTAATTATAGGCCAATCTCCAACCTTCCTTTTCTCTCAAAAATTCTTGAAAGGGTAGTTGTAAAACAGCTAACTGATCATCTGCAGAGGAATGGAATAGAATTCATCATAGTACAGAAACAGCATTAGTGAAGGTTACAAATTATCTTCTTATGGCCTCAGACAGTGGACTCATCTCTGTGTTTGTTCTGTTAGACCTCAGTGCTGCTTTTGATACTGTTGACCATAAACTTTTATTACAGAGATTAGAGCATGCCATAGGTATTAAAGGCACTGCACTGCGGTGGTTTGAATCATATTTATCTAATAGATTACAATTTGTTCATGTAAATGGGGAATCTTCTTCACAGACTAAGGTTAATTATGGAGTTCCACAAGGTTCTGTGCTAGGACCAATTTTATTCACTTTATACATGCTTCCCTTAGGCAGTATTATTAGACGGCATTGCTTAAATTTTCATTGTACGCAGATGATACCCAGCTTTATCTATCCATGAAGCCAGAGGACACACACCAATTAGCTAAACTGCAGGATTGTCTTACAGACATAAGGACATGGATGACCTCTAATTTCCTGCCTTTAAACTCAGATAAAACTGAAGTTATTGTACTTGGCCCCACAAATCTTAGAAACATGGTGTCTAACCAGATCCTTACTCTGGATGGCATTACCCTGACCTCTAGTAATACTGTGAGAAATCTTGGAGTCATTTTTGATCAGGATATGTCATTCAAAGCGCATATTAAACAAATATGTAACACTGCTTTTTTGCATTTACGCAATATCTCTAAAATTAGAAAGGTCTTGTCTCAGAGTGATGCTGAAAAACTAATTCATGCATTTATTTCCTCTAGGCTGGACTATTGTAATTCATTATTATCAGGTTGTCCTAAAAGTTCCCTGAAAAGCCTTCAGTTAATTCAAAATGCTGCAGCTAGAGTACTGACGGGGACTAGAAGGAGAGAGCATATCTCACCCATATTGGCCTCTCTTCATTGGCTTCCTGTTAATTCTAGAATAGAATTTAAAATTCTTCTTCTTACTTATAAGGTTTTGAATAATCAGGTCCCTTCTTATCTTAGGGACCTCATAGTACCATATCACCCCAATAGAGTGCTTCGCTCTCAGACTGCAGGCTTACTTGTAGTTCCTAGGGTTTGTAAGAGTAGAATGGGAGGCAGAGCCTTCAGCTTTCAGGCTCCTCTCCTGTGGAACCAGCTCCCAATTCGGATCAGGGAGACAGACACCCTCTCTACTTTTAAGATTAGGCTTAAAACTTTCCTTTTTGCTAAAGCTTATAGTTAGGGCTGGATCAGGTGACCCTGAACCATCCCTTAGTTATGCTGCTATAGACTTAGACTGCTGGGGGGTTCCCATAATGCACTGAGTGTTTCTTTCTCTTTTTGCTCTGTATGCACCACTCTGCATTTAATCATTAGTGATTGATCTCTGCTCCCCTCCACAGCATGTCTTTTTCCTGGTTCTCTCCCTCAGCCCCAACCAGTCCCAGCAGAAGACTGCCCCTCCCTGAGCCGGGTTCTGCTGGAGATTTCTTCCTGTTAAAAGGGAGTTTTTCCTTCCCACTGTCGCCAAGTGTTTGCTCACAGGCGGTCGTTTTGACCTTTGGGGTTTTTACGTAACTATTGTATGGCCTTGCCTTACAATATAAAGCGGCTTGGGGCAACTGTTTGTTGTGATTTGGCGCTGTATAAATAAAATTGAATTGAATTGAATTGATCCCCTGTCAGTTCTTACTTTTGTTTCCTGGTTTAATTCCTCATTCCTTGATGTTGGGTCTTATTTTATTTCTTATTCATGAGGCCTTGGGTTTTGTTCATCTTTGGTTTTAGTATTTTGTTTAGATCACTGTGGTTTTAGGTTCATCTTTTAGTTGGGTCCTGTTCACTTTGCTTTTGTTTTACTGCATGCTCTTGTCTGATGTTCAGGGTTTGATATGGGTGTGTCTTGTCCCTTCTGTTTGCCACACCCCTCATCCAGATTGTTCTCTCACACCTGTGTTTTGTTCTCGTAATCGCCTCCTGCCCTGTTTAAGCCCTTTGAGTTCACCACCTCCGTTGCACATTTTGTCATTGTTCCAGCCTTTTTCACAGCCTTGTTTTGTCCTTGTTTGATTGCCTGCCAATGCTTTGACATTGCTTGTTTTTTGACCTTGCCTCTGAACTCTGCCACACCATGTACCTGAACCCTGCTTGTTTTTTGGACCACACCTCAGCACCACATCAGCCTCTCTGACTGCAACACTGTGTACCAAACCTTATGCCAGAATACAAGATAAAGCCTTTTTACTAACCCTAATGTTTTTGTCTCTGAGTCTGCATTTACATCCTACCACCTTCTTTATAACATTAAACGTTAAACTTTTAAATTAATTTTATAATCAATATTTAAAAGTGAAGTGGGTTTCCAATTTACAGTGATTAAGTGATATGTACCGGGCTTTGGAATCAAGGTTAACAAACCTTGATTGATTGTTGTTGCAATTGATATGTTTTATGTCTTGACTTAAAAATGTCCACGGACTTTGACTGCCTCACAGTCACAGGGAGACTGTTCCACAGAGCGGGTGCACAATAAGAAAAAGCTCTTTGACCCGCTGACTTCTTCTTCACCCTGGGAACACACAATAGTTCCTGTGAAGGCAAAATCCAGGCTGGTACATAGGGTTTCACCAAATTGGACAGATAAGATGGCGCCAGTCCATGAACAACTTTATAGGTTAATAACAAGACCTTAAAATCTGCTTTACAGAGACAGGAAGCCAGTGCAAAGATACCATTATTTATTCCGCTTATCAATCCGATTCCTTATCGATTTCCCTACCTCCTGTGAATTTTCTGTGTACTAAAAGTAGGCTTTACAGGTTTTCTATGTCAACAACTTTTTATTTCTGCCTCCCATTCTACTCTTAAAAACCCTAGGAACTACAAGTAAGCCTGCAGTCTGAGAGCGAAGCACTCTATTGGGGTGATATGGTACTATGAGGTCCCTAAGATAAGATGGGACCTGATTACTCAAAACCTTATAAGTAAGAAGAAGAATTTTAAATTCTATTCTAGAATTAACAGGAAGCCAATGAAGAGAGGCCAATATGGGTGAGATATGCTCTCTCCTTCTGGTCCCTGTCAGTACTCTAGCTGCAGCATTTTGAATTAACTGAAGGCTTTTCAGGGAACTTTTAGGACAACCTGATAATAATGAATTACAATAGTCCAGCCTAGAGGAAATAAATGCATGAATTAGTTTTTCAGCATCACTCTGAGACAAGACCTTTCTAATTTTAGAGATATTGTGCAAATGCAAAAAGCAGTCCTACATATTTGCTTAATATGCGCATTGAATGACAAATCCTGATCAAAAATGACTCCAAGATTTCTCACAGTATTACTAGAGGTCAGGGTAATACCATCCAGAGTAAGGATCTGGTTAGACACCATGTTTCTAAGATTTGTGGGGCCAAGAACAATAACTTCAGTTTTATCTGAATTTAAAAGCAGGAAATGAGAGGTCATCCATGTCTTTATGTCTGTAAGACAATCCTGCAGTTTAACTAATTGGTGTGTGTCCTCTGGCTTCATGGATAGATAAAGCTGGGTATCGTCTGTGTAACAATGAAAATTTAAGCAATGCTTTCTAATAATACTGCCTAAGGGAAGCATGTATAAAGTGAATAAAATTGGTCCTAGCACAGAACCTTGTGGAACTCCATAATTAACCTTAGTCTGCGAAGAAGACTCCCCATTTACATGAACAAATTGTAATCTATTAGATAAATATGATTCAAACCACCGCAGCGCAGTGCCTTTAATACCTATGGCATGCTCTAATCTCTGTAATAAAATTTTATGGTCAACAGTATCAAAAGTTGCACTGAGGTCTAACAGGACAGAGATGAGTCCACTGTCTGAGGCCATAAGAAGATCATTTGTAACCTTCTCTAATGCTGTTTCTGTACTATGATGAATTCTAAAACCTGACTGAAACTCTTCAAATAGACCATTCCTCTGCAGATGATCAGTTAGCTGTTTTACAACTACCCTTTCAAGAATTTTTGAGAGAAAAGGAAGGTTGGAGATTGGCCTATAATTAGCTAAGATAGCTGGGTCAAGTGATGGCTTTTTAAGTAATGGTTCAATTACTGCCACCTTAAAAGCCTATGTGGTACATAGCCAACTAATAAAGATAGATTGATCATATTTAAGATCGAAGCATTAATTAATGGTAGGGCTTCCTTGAGTAGCATGATAGGAATGGGGTCTAATAGACATGTTGATGGTTTGGAAGAAGTAAATAATGAAAATAACTCAGACAGAACAATCGGAGAGAAAGAGTCTAACCAAATACCAGCATTACTGAAAGCAGGCAAAGATCACGATATGTCTTTGGGATGGTTATGAGTAATTTTTTTCTCTAATAGTTAAAATTTTATTAGCAAAGAAAGTCATGAAGTCATTACTAGTTAAAGGAATACTTGGCTCAATAGAGCTCTGACTCTTTGTCAACCTGGCTACAGTGCTGAAAAGAAACCAAGGGTTGTTCTTATTTTCTTCAATTAGTGATGAGTAGTAAGATGTCCTAGCTTTATGGAGGGCTTTTTTATAGAGCAACAGACTCTTTTTCCAGGCTAAGTGAAGATCTTCTAAATTAGTGAGATGCCATTTCCTCTCCAACTTACGGGTTATTTGCTTTAAGCTGCGAGTTTGTGAGTTATACCACGGAGTCAGGCACTTCTGATTTAAGGCTCTCTTTTTCAGAGGAGCTACAGCATCCAAAGTTGTGCTCAATGAGGATGTAAAACTATTGACAAGATAATCTATCTCACTCACAGAGTTTAGGTAGCTATTCTGCACTGTGTTGGTATATGGCATTGGAGAACATAACAAAGAAGGAATCATATCCTTAAACCTAGTTACAGCGCTTTCCGAAAGACTTCTACTGTAATGAAACTTATTCCCCACTGCTGGGTAGTCCATTAAAGTAAATGTAAATGTTATTAAGAAATGATCAGACAGAAGGGGGTTTTCAGGGAATACTGTTAAGTCTTCAATTTCCATACCATAAGTCAGAACAAGATCTAAAGTATGGTTAAAGTGGTGGGTGGACTCATTTACATTTTGAGCGAAGCCAAGTGAGTCTAATAATAGATTAAATGCAGTGTTGAGGCTGTCATTCTCAGCATCTATGTGGATGTTAAAATCGCCCACTATAATTATCTTATCTGAGCTAAGCACTAAGTCAGACAAAAGGTCTGAAAATTCACAGAGAAACTCACAGTAACGACCAGGTGGACGATAGATAATAACAAATAAAACTGGTTTTTGGGACTTCCAATTTGGATGGACAAGACTAAGAGTCAAGCTTTCAAATGAATTAAAGCTCTGTCTGGGTTTTTGATTAATTAATAAGCTGGAGTGGAAGATTGCTGCTAATCCTCCCCCTCGGCCCGTGTTACGAGCATTCTGACAGTTAGTGTGACTCGGGGGTGTTGACTCATTTAAACTAACATATTCATCCTGCTGTAACCAGGTTTCTGTAAGGCAGAATAAATCAATATGTTGATCAATTATTATATCATTTACTAACAGGGACTTAGAAGAGAGAGATCTAATGTTTAATAAACCACATTTAACTGTTTTAGTCTGTGGTGCAGTTGAAGGTACTATATTATTTATTTATTTTTTTTCTTTTTTGAATTTTTATGCTTAAATAGATTTTTACTGGTTGTTGGTGGTCTGGGAGCCGGCACCGCCTCTACGGGGATGGGGTATTGGGGGGATGGCAGGGGGAGAGAAGCTGCAGAGAGGTGTGTAAGACTACAACTCTGCTTCCTGGTCCCAACCCTGGATAGTCACGGTTTGGAGGATTTAATAATATTGGCCAGATTTCTAGAAATGAGAGCTGCTCCATCCAAAGTGGGATGGATGCCGTCTCTCCTAACAAGACCAGGTTTTCCTTTGTTGCAGCAAAGGATTTGACAGTTGTGACCACTGGTGACCTTCAAAAGTAGGTCAAGGTCACTGGCCTTGGAACCCATGTGAAGTACTCATCCAAGGCACGTACCCACCAAATATGAAGTTTCTGCAAGCAATAGGTTCCAAGCTATGTTGTGGCATTGGATTTGGCAGTTGTGACCACTGGTGACCTTCAAAAGTAGATCAAGGTCACTGGTTTTCAAATTCATGTTAAGTACTCCTCCAAGGCATGTACCCACCAAATATGAAGTTACTGCAAGCAATAGGTGCATAGCTACGTTGTGGCAAAGGATTTGACAGTTGTGACCACTGGTGACCTTTAAAAGTAGGTCAAGGTCACTGGCCTTCAACCCCATGCGAAGTACTCATCCAAGGCATGTACCCACCAAATATGAAGTTTCTGCGAGCAATACGTGCCGAGCTACGTTGCGGCGAATGAATTGCGGCCGGACATACGGACAACTGGATGCTATATGCCCCACCTCGTGGCGCAAGCGCCGCGGGGCATAAAAATAGCAATTTTGGTGGCCATATTGGATTTTGCTACTGTGGCCACCAGGAGTCACTTTATCTGTGTTCCTTTATTTTCCTTGATCCTCAGGTCAAATATTACCTCCAGGCCAGTTTTTATGCTTTATGTACGATTTAAATGATTCTTATACTTAGAGGTCAATTGAAGAATTACACAGGGGTCAAAATTAAAAAATGCTCCAATCAAATTGAAAACCATGTTGGAGGTTAATGTATTTTACTACCTAATAAAATTGGCTCTTAAATAATTCTTTTTTTTTTTATTATTATGATTCTAGCTTATGTTCCTTATCTAACTAATACAGCAGTGTTCTACAAAACCTACCTGTTGTCTATGAGTCTCGCTTACTCTTGCAGCTTGATTTTCAGTCTAAATGCTTAATTCTCCAGAGAGTGAACCTAAATCTTTGATACACTGGTCACGGCAAGTCGTGATTCAGCAACATGAAATATACATCTCTTGGTTCATTATATTGTGACGACAAGCACCTCATTTTTGTCACGGCAGCACTAATTAATTCTAATTCATTCCGTAATGGCTGCATGGAATTAAAAGTGAAGTGGGGGGGGGGGGGGTTAAGAGTAAGATTAGGTTATGGTTAAGGTTAGGATCGGGAGTAGGAGTAGTGTTCGTAATAATGAGTTTAAAAAAACCCGTCACGAAAATTTGACTCATTTCTTCACGGGAGCACGAAATAAAAAACATGACACTGGGCTGCCTAATGCTTATTGTTAATGTCGTCTATGCGCCACTCAGTGTCTGATGCAGGAATTAGACTTGAATCTGGTCACAAGTGACATCATGTGATTATGTTCATTCAAGGAAGAAATGACCTTCCAGCTCTCAGGAGCTGCAGTTGTTTGGGTGCCTTGTTTTTGTCGATGCAGATGTAGGTCTGGTTATCGAAAACTGAGACAGGCTGAAACCCAAACCTCCACAATTAAGTCAGGCTGCAAAATGTCACTGTAGCAAGATTAATTTGTTTTGGGTTCTCCAGATGAGCAACTCCAGATGTGCAGGGAGAACAGAGCACAAGTGCCGAACCAGGAGCCTTCCTGTTAAGAAGCAAGTGCACTGAACAATCAGAGACTTCTGATGTCCGCTTTTTTTCAGTCTTTGTGAATTTCATGTAGTTTAATTGTTCTGAGTTGATCCATAATTTGCTGTACAATTAAAAGAAAAATCATTCCAGGTCCTACTTCCACATCTTATTCTGTTATTTCAACATGATCACTGACAGTTCAAATGAAAGGTTGAATCTAAGGATCATTTAAATGTCAACTTCATTTAATATTCATCCACTCCTGCATTTCAGGACTTCCAAAGAACAGTTGGGAAACTAAAGCATTTATCACTTTGTAATGTCATCTTTTCATCTCACAACACTGAAGAGGCGTCCAGGGACGAGGTCCATGCCTTCACATCCCAACCTTTTCTGATGTGGGGTTGCATTTAAATTCCAACAGTAGTTCACCTTGGACAAGATGCTTAATCTGCTTTGTCCCGGTCCAACCAGCTGTACAGCTTTGGTTGGGGAGGTAACCTGCTGTGGACTGGTGTTCCATCCAGAGGGAGTCACGGGCTTGCTTCCATCTATCTGGGGTTAACACAGCACCAGTGGACCTCACAGCGCACACAGGACATACGTGTTCTTCCATTAGTAAGATAATTCCATAAGGCAGCATACGAGGGCTGTCAATAAAGTAACGGTCCTTTTTATTTTTTTCAAAAACTATATGGATTTCATTCATATGTTTTTACGTCAGACATGCTTGAACCCTCGTGCGCATGCGTGAGTTTTTCCACGCCTGTCGGTGACGTCATTCGCCTGTGAGCACTCCTTGTGGGAGGAGTCGTCCAGCCCCTCGTCGGAATTCCTTTGTCTGAGAAGTTGCTGAGAGACTGGCGCGTTGTTTGATCAAAATTTTTTCTAAACCTGTGAGACACATCGAAGTGGACACGGTTCGAAAAATTAAGCTGGTTTTCAGTGAAAATTTTAACGGCTGATGAGAGATTTTGAGGTGATTCTGTCGCTTTAAGGACTTCCCACAGTGCGAGACGTCGCACAGCGCTCTCAGGCGCCGTTGTCAGCCTGTTCAAGCTGAAAACCTCCACATTTCAGGTTCTATTGATCCAGGACGTCGTGAGAGAACAGAGAAGTTTCAGAAGAAGTCGGTTTCAGCATTTTATCCTGATATTCCACTGTTAAAGGAGATTTTTTTAATGAAAGACGTGCGGACGGATCCGCGCGTCGGGACGCAGCCGACGCGGTGCGGCGGCACAGGAAAAACACCTCCGTGTTGATAACCATTTGTAAAATCCAGGCGGCTTTTGATGGCTTTCAGTGGAGTGAGTATATGAGAAATTGTTT
The DNA here is from genome assembly GCF_902500255.1 of Thalassophryne amazonica. Lineage (NCBI taxonomy): Eukaryota > Metazoa > Chordata > Actinopteri > Batrachoidiformes > Batrachoididae > Thalassophryne > Thalassophryne amazonica. Next base: position 4,979,684 of record NC_047122.1, read on the forward strand.
AACAGGCAGGACATGTTCCAACTTGTCCTTAAGGCTTTCAACAGAGGTGTTTTTCCTGTGGTGGAGCGTCGCGGCGGCTGCGGCCCGACGCGCGGACCCGTCCGCACGTCTTTCATTAAAAAAATCTCCTTTAACAGTGGAATATCCGGATAAAATGCTGAAACCGACTTCTTCTGAAACTTCTCTGTTCTCTCACGACGTCCTGGATCAATAGAACCTGAAATGTGGAGGTTTTCAGCTTGAACAGCTCGACGTCTCGCACCGTGGGAAGTCCTTAAAGCGACAGAATCACCTCAAAATCTCTCATCAGCCATTAAAATTTTCACTGAAAACCAGCTTAATTTTTCGAACCGTGTCCACTTCGATGTGTCTCACAGGTTTAGAAAAAATTTTGATCAAACAAAGCGCCAGTCTCTCAGCAACTTCTCAGACAAAGGAATTCCGATGAGGGGCTGGATGACTCCTCCCACAAGGAGTGCTCACAGGCGAATGACGTCACCGACAGGCATGGAAAAACTCACGCATGCGCACGAGGGTTCAAGCATGTCTGACGTAAAAACATATGAATGAAATCCATATAGTTTTTGAAAAAAATAAAAAGGACCGTTACTTTATTGACAGCCCTCGTACTTCCACCTTACAGACTTTTCAGATGGCAGAAACTGGTCAGAAGACCTTGTTTCAATGTTGAAAAAGAAGAGGATCACACATCACACGGTTACTTTCTCACTGACAGTGTCACCACAATGTTCTTGTGTACCGATTAGCGAGGAGTACAGCAGCGCCACACACAGCGTGTATGTTTATTTTCCTTCCAGGCAGAGCTCAACATCTATTCACACGATTTCTTTCATATATTCACACAAGCAAACAATGGAAAAATATTCTGCCAATAAAGTGTTTGTTTTATTTGCTAATATGATTAATGCACATGGTCCTCCCACTGAGTCTGGTCTGCTCGAGATTTCTTTCTCCTTAAAAAAGAACGTTGATGGAGTTTTTCTTTGACACATCACCAATCTGCTCACTCGGTGGCTTAAGCCTATACCTTGTAATGTGAGAGCAGAACACAGTGGCACAGGGCAGAACAGAGAGACACAGAGTGGAAAAGAGAGGAACACAGCGGAACAGAGAGACACAGAGTGGAAAAGAGAGCAACAGAGCGGAACAGAGAGACACAGAGTGGAAAAGAGAGGAACAGAGAGTCACAGAGCGAAACACAGGAAAACGGCAGAGCAGAGTGGAACAGAGAGACACAGAGTGGAACAGAGAGGTACAGGGCAGAACAGAGTGGAAAAGAGAGACACAGAGCAGATGAGAGAGACACAAAGCAGAAGAGAGAGGCACAGAGCTGAAGAGAGAGGCACAATGCGAAACAGAGAGAGAGGCACAGAGAGGCACCGAGCAGAACAGAGAGACACAGAGTCAAACAGAGAGGACCAGGGCAGAACAGAGCAGAACAGAGAGACACAGAGCGGAACAGAGAGTCACAGGGTGGTACAGAGAGACACAGAGTGGAACACAGAGACACAGAGCAGAACAGAGAGACACACGGTGGAACAGAGAGACACAGGGTGGAACAGAGAGTAACAGAGCGGAACAGAGAGGAACAAGGCAGAAAAGGGCGGAACAGAGAGACACCAAGTGGAACAGAGATGTACAGGGCATAATTGAGCAGAACAGAGAAACACAGAGTGGAACAGAAAGTCACAGGGCAGAACAAAGAGACACAGAGTGGAACAGAGAGACACAGAGTGGAACAGAGAAGCACAGAGGGGAACAGAGAAGCACAGAGTGGAACAGAGAAACACCAAGCAGAACAGAGAGGCACAGAGCAGAACAGAGAGGCACAGAGTGGAACAGAGAGTCACAGGGCAGAACAGAGAGACACAGAGTGGAACAGAGAGACAGAGAATGGAACAGAGAAGCACAGAGGGGAACAGAGAAGCACAGAGTGGAACAGAGAAACACAGAGCAGAACAGAGAGGCACACAGCAGAACAGAGAGGCACAGAGTGACACAGAGCATTACAGAGTGAAACAGAGAGGCACAGAGCAGAACACAGCAAAACAGCAGAACAGAGAGGCACAGGGTGGAACAGAGGCAAAGGGCAGAAGAGAGACACCAAGCGGAAAAGAGAGACACAGAGCGGAACGGAGGGTACAGAGCAGAACAGCAGATCAGAGCAGCACAGAGCGGTTTGAGTGAGGCATTTTCTCTGTCAAACTCCACAGATCCAAGGAAACAGATTTGTATCTGAGCAGAACACAGTGGCACAGGGCAGAACAGCAGAACAGATGAGAACAGACAGGCACAGAGCAGAACAGAGAGGAACAGAGTGCAACAAAGAGGCACAGAGCAGAACAGAGAGGAACAGAGTGGAACAGAGAGGAACAGAGTGGAACAAAGAGGTACAGGGCAGAACAGAGCAGAGCACAGAGACACAGAGCGGAACAGAGAGTCCCAGGGCAGAACAGAGAGACACAGAGCAGAACAGTGAAAAACAGAGCAGAACAGAGAGGCACAGAGGGGAACAGTGATTCACAGGGCAGAACAGAGAGGCACAGAACGGAACAGAGAGTCACAAAATGGAACAGAGAGGCACAGAGCAGAACAGAGAGATACAGGGCAGAACAGAGACACAGAGTGGAACAGAGGGGTACAGGGCAGAAAAGAGCAGAACACAGTGGCACAGGGCAGAACAGAGAGACACAGAGTGGAACAGAGAGACACAGAGTGGAAAAGAGAGGAACAGTGCAGAGGAGAGAGTCACAGAGTGGAACAGAGAGGCACAGAGAGACACAAAGTGGAACAGTGAGACACAGAGCAGAACAGAGACACAGAGCAGAACAGAGAGTCACAGGGAAGAACAGCGAATCACACGGCAGAACAGAGCAGCACAGAGCGGAATAGAGAGTCACAGGGTGGTACAGAGAGACACAGAGTGGAACACAGAGCCGAACAGAGAGACACAGGGCAGAACAGAGAGCCACAGAGACACAGAGCGGAACAGAGAGTCCCAGGGCAGAACAGAGAGACACAGAGCAGAACAGTGAAAAACAGAGCAGAACAGAGAGGCACAGAGGGGAACAGTGATTCACAGGGCAGAACAGAGACTCACAGAGCGGAACAGAGAGGAACAAGGCAGAAAGGGGCAGAAAAGAGAGACACCAAGTGGAACAGAGAGGTACAGAGTATAACAGAGCGGAACAGAGAGACACAGAGTGGAACAGAGAAACACAGAGCAGAACAGAGAGGCACACAGCAGAACAGAGAGGCACAGAGTGACACAGAGCATTACAGAGTGAAACAGAGAGGCACAGAGCAGAACACAGCAAAACAGCAGAACAGAGAGGCACAGGGTGGAACAGAGGCAAAGGGCAGAAGAGAGACACCAAGCGGAAAAGAGAGACACAGAGCGGAACGGAGGGTACAGAGCAGAACAGCAGATCAGAGCAGCACAGAGCGGTTTGAGTGAGGCATTTTCTCTGTCAAACTCCACAGATCCAAGGAAACAGATTTGTATCCAAGCAGAACACAGTGGCACAGGGCAGAACAGCAGAACAGATGAGAACAGACAGGCACAGAGCAGAACAGAGAGGAACAGAGTGCAACAAAGAGGCACAGAGCAGAACAGAGAGGAACAGAGTAGAACAGAGAGGAACAGAGTGGAACAAAGAGGTACAGGGCAGAACAGAGCAGAGCACAGAGACACAGAGCGGAACAGAGAGTCCCAGGGCAGAACAGAGAGACACAGAGCAGAACAGTGAAAAACAGAGCAGAACAGAGAGGCACAGAGGGGAACAGTGATTCACAGGGCAGAACAGAGAGGCACAGAACGGAACAGAGAGTCACAAAATGGAACAGAGAGGCACAGAGCAGAACAGAGAGATACAGGGCAGAACAGAGACACAGAGTGGAACAGAGGGGTACAGGGCAGAAAAGAGCAGAACACAGTGGCACAGGGCAGAACAGAGAGACACAGAGTGGAACAGAGAGACACAGAGTGGAAAAGAGAGGAACAGTGCAGAGGAGAGAGTCACAGAGTGGAACAGAGAGGCACAGAGAGACACAAAGTGGAACAGTGAGACACAGAGCAGAACAGAGACACAGAGCAGAACAGAGAGTCACAGGGAAGAACAGCGAATCACACGGCAGAACAGAGCAGCACAGAGCGGAATAGAGAGTCACAGGGTGGTACAGAGAGACACAGAGTGGAACACAGAGCCGAACAGAGAGACACAGGGCAGAACAGAGAGCCACAGAGACACAGAGCGGAACAGAGAGTCCCAGGGCAGAACAGAGAGACACAGAGCAGAACAGTGAAAAACAGAGCAGAACAGAGAGGCACAGAGGGGAACAGTGATTCACAGGGCAGAACAGAGACTCACAGAGCGGAACAGAGAGGAACAAGGCAGAAAGGGGCAGAAAAGAGAGACACCAAGTGGAACAGAGAGGTACAGAGTATAACAGAGCGGAACAGAGAGACACAGAGTGGAACAGAGAGACACAGGGTGGTACAGAGAGACACATAGTGTAACACAGAGCGGAACAGAGAGACACAGGGCAGAACAGAGAGCCACAGAGTGAAACAGAGAGACACAGAGCAGAACAGAGAGTCACAGAGCGGAACAGAGAGGAACAAGGCAGAAAAGGGCAGAAAAGAGAGACACCAAGTGGAACAGAGAGGTACAGAGTATAACAGAGCGGAACAGAGAGACACAGAGCGGAACAGAGTCACAGGGCAGAACAGAGAGACACAGAGTGGAACAGAGAGACACATTCTGGAACATAGAGGCACAGAGTGGAACAGAGAGACACAGAGTGGAACAGAGAGACACAGGGTGGTACAGAGAGACACATAGTGGAACACAGAGTGGAACAGACAGACACAGGGCAGAACAGAGAGCCACAGAGTGAAGCAGAGAGACACAGAGCAGAACAGAAAGTCACAGATTGGAACAGAGAGGAACAAGGCAGAAAAGGGAGACACCAATTGGAACCGAGAGGTACAGGGCATAACAGAGCGGAACAGAGAGACACAGAGCAGAACAGAGTGTCACAGGGCAGAACAGAGAGACACAGAGTGGAACAGAGAGACACATTCTGGAACATAGAGGCACAGAGTGGAACAGAGAGACACAGAGCGGAACAGAGTGTCACAGTTCAGAACACAGTGGAACAGAGCTGAACAGACAGGCACAGAGCGGAGCATAGAGTCACAGGGTAGGACAGAGAGACACAGAGTGGAACAGAGAGACACATAGTGGAACAGAGAGGCACAGAGTGGAACAGAGAGACACAGAGTGGAACAGAGTGTCACAGGGCAGAACAGAGTGTCACATGGCAACACAGAGAGTCACAGGGCAGAACAAAGTGGCACAGAGCAGAAGAGAGAGTCACAGAGTGGAACAGAGAGGCACAGAGAGACACAAAGTGGAACAGTGAGACACAGAGCAGAACAGAGAGACACAGAGCAAAACAGAGAGTCACAGGGAAGAACAGACAGTCACAGAGCTGAACAGAGAGTCACAGGGCAGAACAGAGTCACACGACAGAACAGAGCAGCACAGGACGTAACAGAGAGTCACAGAGTGGAACAGAGCAGAACAAAGCAGCACAGAGTGGCACAGGGTAGAAAATAGCAGCACAGACCACAGCAGACAGGCACAGAGTGGAACACAGCAGTACAGAATGGAACAAAGAGGCACAGTGAAGAACAGAGCAGAACAGAGAGGTACAGAGTGGAACAGAGAGACACAGAGCGGAACAGAGAAGCACTGGCCAGAACAGAGAGACACAGAGTGGAATGGGGAGACACAGAGCAGAACAGAGTGGAACAGAGAGACACAGGGTAGAACAGAGAGTCACAGAGTGGAACAGACAGGCACAGAGCGGAACAGAGAGACACAGGGCAGAACAGAGAGGCACAGAGCGGAACACCATGGTACAGAGCAGAACAGAGAGACACAGGGCAGAACAGAGCAGAACAAAGAAACACAGAGTGGAATAGAAAGGCACAGGGCAGAACAGAGTGGAACAGAGAGACACAGAGCGGAACAGAGAGACACAGGGCAGAACTGAGAGTCACAGTGTGCAACAGAGAGGCACAGAGCAGAACAGAGACACAGAGCACAACAGAGAGAGACACAGATTGGAATAGAGAGGCACAGAGCAGAAAAGAGAGAGACAGAGCAGAACAGCGAGGCACAGGGTCGAACAAAGCGTAACAGAGAGACACAGAGCGAAACAGAGAGGCACAGGGCAGAACAGAGAGTCACAGAGAAAAATAGAGAGGCATAGAGTGGCACAGGGTAGATCACAGCAACACAGAGCAGAACAGAGAGACACAAAGCAGAACAGAGAGGCACAGGGCAGAACACAGCAAAACAGAGAGTCACAGAGCAAAACAGAGAGGCACAGGGCAGAACAGAGTGGAACAGAGAGACACAGAGCAGAACAGAGAAGCACAATGCAGAACAGAGAGGCACAGAGCGGAACAGAGAGACACAGAGCAGAACAGAGAGGCACAGGGCAGAACATAGTGGAACAGAGAGGCACAGAGTGGAACAGAGAGACACAGGGCAGAACCGAGAGTCACAGTGTTCAACAGAGAGGCACAGAGCGGAACAGAGACACAGAGCGCAACACGGCGGCACAGAGCTGAACAGAGCCACAGAGAGTGGAACAGAGAGGCACAGAGCAGAACAGAGAGGCAATTTCAATTTCAAATTCAATTTATTGTCCTTTATATAGTGCCAAATCACAACAGAGTTGCCTCAAGACGCTTCACACAGGTAAGGTCTAACCTTACCAACCCCCAGAGCAACAGTGGTAACGAAAAACTCCCTCTGAGGAAGAAACCTCAAGCAGACCAGACTCAAAGGGGTGACGCTCTGCTTGGGCCATGCTACAAACATAAATTACAGAAATAATTCACAGAACAATTCACGGACGAATATACAAGATTTGCTGTTGGTGCACAGGACAGGAGGGTCTCCAACACAAGCACAACTCCCATCTCTGTATGGAGCTGCACCTTAAACAGAGGAAAAAACAGAATCAGGCATCAGAAAGACAAAAAATACTGTATAATTTGCCAGCATTAATTAACAAGAAAAACAGAAGAAATACTGAGGTGATCACTGGCCGCTAGCCCTAAGCTTCACTAAAAGACCCAGAATTTAGGTGAAGTTGAGGCCGCGGCCCGCTCCAATTACTCATAACATGAATTAAAAGAGTAAAAAGCATAAAACAAAACTGTATGAGTATGCTAGCCATATGAAAGGGAAAATAAGTGCGTCGTAAGTCTGGACTTGAAAGTCTCCACAGAATCTGATTGTTTTATTGATGCAGGGAGACCATTCCACAGAACAGGGGCATGATAAGAGAAAGCTCTGTGACGCGCAGACTTCTTATAAAAAAGTAGTCCTGCACCCTGAGAACGTAAAGCCCGGGCCGGTACGTAAGGTTTAATTAGGTCAGCTAGGTAGGGAGGTGCCAGTCCATGAATAATTTTATAGGTTAGTAGCAGAACCTTAAAATCTGATCTCACTGGGATAGGAAGCCAGTGAAGAGACGCCAAAATGGGTGTAATGTGGTCGAACTTTCTGCTTCATGTCAAAAGTCTGGCTGCAGCATTTTGAACCAATTGGAGAGCCCTGATGCTAGACTGCGGTAAACCAGAAAATAGAACATTGCAGTAGTCCAATCTAGAAGAGATGAACGCATGGATCAGGGTCTCAGCATCAGCCATAGACAGGATTGGATGAATCTTCGCTATATTTCGCAGGTGGAAGAAAGCAGTCCTAGTAATATTCCTAATATGGAGGCCAAAGGACAATGAAGGATCAAAAATTACCCCAAGGTTCCTCACTTTGTCAGTGTGATGTATGACAGACAGGCCTAGGCTGAGTGTTAACTGGTCAAATTGATGCCGATGTCTCACTGGACCAAGAACCATCATTTCAGTCTTTTCAGAGTTTAAAAGTAGGAAGTTTCTAGACATCCAACTGCTGCAAGGCAGTGAGAAGGATTTTATGTGAACGAGATTACCAGCAGTTATCGGCATATATAACTGAGTATCATCTGCATAGCAGTGAAAGGTAATCCCAAAACGCCGCAATATGTGCCCAAGGGGTGCTATATAAAGGGAGAAAAGCAAGGGCCTAAGACAGACCCCTGAGGAACCCCAAATTTCATGTCACTAAGGTTAGAGGTAGTGTTACTGTACAAAACACAGTGAGAACGACTGGTCAAGTATGACGTCAGCTGTTGGGAAAGTGTAGGAACACGGACCCACAACAGGGGGCGCAAATGAACGGACAATGGAGTAAGTCAAAATAACAACGCTTTACTGTTGTGAATGTGCACAACGAATACAACCAATTACAGAATTGGACAAAAGTCAATACACAAAGGTGTCGTGTGGGCAGGCTCGAAGATAGGAGACGCCTCTCCAAGGTAAGACCGGAACCACACGGCTTCCTCCGCCACAGGTCCCCGGGTATACTGGAGCCGCCAAGTCCCGAACTCCCAGGTGGCCACTGCCTCCGCGTGTCGGACCTGGTACTGCTGGCGAGGGAAAAAGAACAGTTAGATGGGGGCGCGTTTGCACCCAGAACTCCGAACGGCAGGAAAGGTACCTCCACCTCTCGTTGGAACAGTAACCAATAACTAGCTCAGTCAAATGCTGTGTACTCAGTAGGCTTTGATACGTCACCTCTCTGGTAGAAACGATATCTCGGCAATGAGGTGGAGATGCCGTCCTGCTGATATACCCGACTGATGATTGCTGTCAGCTGTCTCAGGTGATGGGTGACAGCTGTCACCTTGGCTGCTCCTGTGAGGCGGCGGCGCCCTCTGGTGCCTGGAGCCCGCACTCCAGGCAGGGCGCCCTCTGGTGGTGGCGGGCCAGCAGTACCTCCTCTTCAGCGGCCCACACAACAGGACCCCCCCCTCAACGGGCGCCTCCTGGCGCCCGACCGGGCTTGTCCGGGTGGCGACGGTAGAAGTCGGCCAGGAGGGCTGGGTCCAGGATGAAGCTCCTCTTCACCCAGGAGCGTTCTTCAGGGCCGTACCCCTCCCAGTCCACCAGATATTGAAAGCCCCGGCCCATCCGTCGGACGTCCAACAACCGGCGCACTGTCCAAGCCGGCTCGCCATCGATGATCCGGGCAGGAGGTGGCGCCGGACCAGGTGTACAGAGGGGCGAGGTGTGATGGGGCTTGATTTTTGACACATGGAATACTGGATGGATCCGCAGTGAGGCTGGAAGCTGAAGCCTCACTGCGGCGGGATTGATGACCTTGAGAATTTTAAACGGACCTATGTACCTGTCTTGGAGTTTTGGGGAGGCCACTTGCAGTGGAATGTCCTTGGTGGACAACCACACTTCCTGCCCGGGGCGATACGTAGGGGCCGGGGACCGCCGCCGGTCTGCATGGGTCTTCGCCCTCATCCGGGCCTTCAGCAAAGCAGAACGGGCGGCACGCCACACCCGACGGCACTTCCGCAGGTGGGCCTGGACCGAGGGCACACCGACCTCTCCCTCAACCACCGGGAACAACGGGGGCTGATACCCCAAACACACCTCAAAGGGGGAGAGGCCGGTGGCTGATGACACTTGACTGTTGTGGGCGTACTCGATCCAGGCCAGATGAGTACTCCAGGCCGCCGGGTGCGCGGCTGTCACACAACGCAGTGTTTGCTCCATTTCTTGATTGGCCTGCTCTGCTTGCCCGTTGGTCTGGGGGTGATACCCGGACGAGAGACTGACCGTGGCCCCCAGTTCCCGGCAAAAGCTCCTCCAGACATGCGAGGAGAACTGGGGACCGCGATCGGAGACGATGTCTGAAGGTATTCCATGCAGGCGGACGACGTGGTGGACCAGGAGGTCCGCTGTCTCCTGGGCCGATGGGAGCTTCGGGAGGGCCACGAAGTGGGCCGCCTTGGAGAATCGGTCCACTATCGTGAGGATCACGGTGTTTCCCTGGGACGGCGGGAGGCCCGTGACAAAATCCAGGCCGATGTGGGACCAGGGGCGATGAGGCACGGGCAGCGGCTGTAGCAGTCCCGGAGCCTTGCGATGGTCGGCCTTGCCCCTGGCACAGGTGGTGCAGGCCTGGATATAATCCCGGACGTCGGCCTCCAGGGACGCCCACCAGAAGCGCTGCCGGACAACTGCCACGGTTCTTCGCACCCCTGGGTGACAGGAGAGCTTGGAGCCGTGACAGAAGTCCAGGACTGCAGCCCTAGCCTCTGGTGGGACGTAAAGTCTGTTCTTTGGTCCAGCCCCGGGGTCCGGGCTTCGTGCCAGGGCCTCCCGGACGGTTCTCTCTACGTCCCAGGTGAGGGTGGCCACGATAGTGGACTCCGGGATGATGGGTTCCGGTGGATCCGACAACTCCGCCTTGACCTCGTCTTCGTGTACCCGGGACAAGGCATCCGACTTCTGGTTCTTGGTCCCGGGCCGGTAGGTGATGCGGAAGTCAAAACGGCCGAAGAACAGTGACCAGCGGGCTTGCCTGGGATTCAGCCGCTTGGCGGTCCTGATATATTCCAGGTTCCGGTGGTCAGTGAAAACCGTGAATGGCACGGACGTTCCCTCCAACAGGTGTCTCCACTCTTCAAGAGCCTCTTTCACCGCAAGGAGTTCTCGGTTGCCGACGTCATAGTTCCGTTCAGCCGGGGTCAACCTGCGGGAAAAATAGGCACACGGATGAAGGACCTTATCGGTCTTCCCGCTCTGGGACAGCACAGCTCCTATCCCTGAGTCTGAGGCGTCCACTTCAACCACTAACTGGCGACTAGGATCGGGCTGCACCAGAACGGGTGCAGACGAGAAGCGCTGTTTCAACTCCTTGAACGCGGCATCGCAACGATCCGACCAGGTGAAGGGGACTTTTGGTGAGGTCAGGGCTGTCAGGGGGCTAACAACCTGGCTGTAGCCCTTAATGAACCTCCTGTAGAAATTTGCAAAGCCGAGGAACTGTTGCAGCTTCCTACGGCTTGTGGGTTGGGGCCAGTCTCTCACCGCTGCAACCTTGGCCGGATCAGGAGCGACGGAGTTGGGGGAGATGATGAACCCCAGGAAGGACAAAGAGGTGCGGTGAAACTCACACTTCTCGCCCTTAACAAACAGCCGGTTCTCCAATAACCGCTGCAGGACCTGACGTACATGTCGGACATGAGTCTCAGGATCCGGAGAAAAGATGAGTATGTCGTCTAGATATACGAAGACGAATCGGTGCAGGAAGTCCCGCAAGACATCATTAACCAATGCTTGGAACGTCGCGGGAGCATTTGTAAGACCGAATGGCATGACCAGGTACTCAAAATGACCCAACGGGGTGTTAAATGCCGTCTTCCACTCGTCTCCCTTCCGGATCCGAACCAGGTGATACGCATTCCTAAGATCAAGCTTGGTGAATATCTTGGCTCCATGCAGGGGCGTGAACACCAAATCCAACAAGGGTAAGGGGTATCGGTTACGAACCGTGATTTCGTTCAGCCCCCTGTAATCAATGCATGGACGTAATCCGCCATCCTTTTTCCCCACAAAAAAGAAACCCGCACCCATCGGGGAGGTGGAATTCCGGATCAACCCGGCAGCCAAAGAGTCCCGGATGTAGGTCTCCATTGATTCGCGTTCAGGTCGTGAGAGGTTGTACAGCCTGCTGGACGGGAACTCAACGCCTGGAACCAAATCAATGGCACAATCATGCGGGGGAAGGGTGAGTGCCAGATCCTTGCTGAACACCTCCGCAAGGTCATGGTACTGCACCGGCACCGTCCCTAGATTGGGCGGGGCTCTGACCTCCTCCCTGGCCTGGGAACCAGGAGGAACCGAGGAACCTAAACATACCCGATGGCAGGTCTCGCTCCACTGGACCACTACCCCGGACGGCCAATCGATCCGGGGATTGTGTTTCAACATCCAGGGAAAACCTAAAATCACACGGGAGGTGGCCGGAGTTACAAAAAACTCGATCTCCTCCCGGTGATTCCCCGACACCACCAGAGTTACTGGTGGTGTCTTGTGAGTGATTGGAGGGAGTAGGGAGCCATCTAGTGCCCGTACCTGCACAGGCGAGGTAAGTGCCACCAGAGGGAACCCTATCTCCCTGGCCCATTTGCTATCAATCAAATTCCCTTCTGAGCCCGTGTCCACCAGTGCTGGGGCCTTCAGGGGATGGTGGGGGGGGTCGTTGGACAACCAGTGGAACGTCGCTGTCACGCACAGGGTCTACGGGAGGGAGAGCCGCAGCGGCGCCCGGAGGGCGCGCTTCCACCTGCGCGGCGAGAGCCTCCACCCTGCGGTTCAGGAGGGCGTTCTGCTCGGTCATTAAATCTAAGCGAGTCGTGAAAGCGGTGAGGATCCGCTGCAACTCACCGATTACCCCTCCTGCGGACGCCTGTGCGCCTTGTTCTTCCATTGGCCGTTCAACAGCCGGTTGACGCCCCTCGGGATCCATGACGCTGGCCGAGATATCCTGTTGGGAAAGTGTAGGAACACGGACCCACAACAGGGGGCGCAAATGAACGGACAATGGAGTAAGTCAAAATAACAACGCTTTACTGTTGTGAATGTGCACAACGAATACAACCAATTACAGAATTGGACAAAAGTCAATACACAAAGGTGTCGTGTGGGCAGGCTCGAAGATAGGAGACGCCTCTCCAAGGTAAGACCGGAACCACACGGCTTCCTCCGCCACAGGTCCCCGGGTATACTGGAGCCGCCAAGTCCCGAACTCCCAGGTGGCCACTGCCTCCGCGTGTCGGACCTGGTACTGCTGGCGAGGGAAAAAGAACAGTTAGATGGGGGCGCGTTTGCACCCAGAACTCCGAACGGCAGGAAAGGTACCTCCACCTCTCGTTGGAACAGTAACCAATAACTAGCTCAGTCAAATGCTGTGTACTCAGTAGGCTTTGATACGTCACCTCTCTGGTAGAAACGATATCTCGGCAATGAGGTGGAGATGCCGTCCTGCTGATATACCCGACTGATGATTGCTGTCAGCTGTCTCAGGTGATGGGTGACAGCTGTCACCTTGGCTGCTCCTGTGAGGCGGCGGCGCCCTCTGGTGCCTGGAGCCCGCACTCCAGGCAGGGCGCCCTCTGGTGGTGGCGGGCCAGCAGTACCTCCTCTTCAGCGGCCCACACAACAGTCAGCCATGAAATGGCACTCCCAGTAATCCCAAAATGATTCTCCAGCCTATCAAGTAGAATATGATGATCCACTGTGTCAAATGCAGCACTGAGATCTAACAGCAGCAGAACCGTAGTGGTGTCCGAGTCCACTGTAAGCAGAAGATCATTCACCACTTTAGTGAGAGCCGTCTCAGTGGAATGATATTTTCTAAAAGCAGACTGCAGTGGCTCAAAGAGATTATTCTCAGTAAGATAGTCTATGAGCTGTCGTGACACCACTTTTTCCAGAATTTTAGAGCAAAATGATAGATTTGATATCGGCCGATAGTTTTTCAATACACTAGGGTCAAGATTAGGTTTCTTAAGTAATGGTTTAATCACTGATTTGAAACTTTTAGGAACAGATCCAGAAGTTAAAGAAAGATTCATAATTTCCAGCACAATCAGCCCAAGAGTGGGCCACAGGCCATTAAACAGTTTTGTTGGTATAGGATCAAATAAACAGGTTGTCCTTTTTGTTGATGTTACGAGTTTCATCAGCATGTCTAGAGAGATACTATCAAATTCTGTAAATCTAGGTAATACCTCAGTAGTGGAGCCCACCTCAATAGCAGGGTGTAGTGGCTGGGTTAAGGCAGCTGGGATATGTTGAACCTAATGTCATCTATTTTCTTCTCAAAGTAATCTAGGAAATCTTGTGCTGTAAAAGGAGAGCGAGCTACAGGTGGTTGTCCATGAATAAGTGTTGCCACCATGTCGAACAAGAACTTTGAGTTATGCTTGTTTTTGTTGATCAAATCAGAGTAGTAAGTCCGCTTTGTCGCCAATAATGCATGCTTATAGTCTAAGATAGCATCACGCCACGCAAGATGAAATACTTCTGATTTTGAACGATGCCATTTCCGTTCTAGACCTCTTGCTTTATGCTTGAGGTCATGCAGATAATCATTAAACCAAGGTGACTGTGATTTGGGGGAGCGCAGTTTTAACACAGGTGGTGCAATCATGTCGAGTGTAGTTTTGAGCACTGAGTTTAAACTATCCACAAGTCTGTCTACTGACTGGGCATTTGTCAAAAGTGAGGCTAAGACATCAGGCAGTCTAGCTTCTAGTTCAGTCTTAGTTGAGGAGTTGATGCATCGCTGCAGTGATAAATAAGGTTGTTGTTCCACTAAACACGGCAGCGAAACTGTAAACTTAATCAGAGACCACTGATGTAAGAGGCATGATGTCAATATTCGTGACAGCAATACCACGTGCGAGAACCAGATCCAGGGTATTTCCACTAATGTGCGTCAAATCCCGAATGCATTGCGGAAATCCTAATGCATCCACAATTTCCATAAATGATTTGCAGAGGGGATCAGAAGGCTTATTTATATGAACGTTAAAGTCACCAATGATCAGAATGTTATCTGCACTCATTGACAAGTTAGAGATGAACGCACCAAATTCATCTAAGAATTCAGAATATGGGCCAGGAGACCTATATACAGTGAAAAAGTAATACGGCTGATTTTTGTTCTCTGACCTTGGCAATGCGTAATATCCTGAGCGGAGCGGAGAATCAGATGCTCAAACGAGTTATATTTGTGACCTCCAACAGCTAATAAGCTAAACCTAGATTTATAAATAAGAGCAACACACCCGCCTTGCTTCACATCACGAGGGACATGACTAAATGTATATGCTGGTGGGCAGGCTTCATTTAAGGGGAGGACAGCTGTAGGTTTAAGCTATGTTTCACATAACCCAATCATATCTAAGTGATGATCAATAATTAAATCATTAATCAACAATGATTTTGAGGACAGTGATCTTATGTTAATGAGACAAAGTCTAAGGACCTCAGTTCCCAAACAGTTGAACTGTTTGGGTTTAGGGGTGGTTCCAGAGTAGCATATATAAGATGCCTAGAAGTAGGTTTAGGTTTGAGACATTCCACGCGCGTTGTAGGTAGCAGACACAAAATCTTTGCTATTACTGGAACAACCACTGGGCCATCCTCAATTTCAACATGATCCAATGTAGTAATGGGTATTAAGTTTGCAAAGCATATCCCTCTGTGATTTTTATGGACACGTCTATGGGAGCAGGCCACAATCTCAACTTGTTGAATTTCCCTCCCTGGCAGATAAACTGCACTATCACCATAGTGGCACAAAGCAGAACAGAGACACAGAGCGGAACACAGCAGCACAGAGCGGAACAGAGAGACACAGAGTGGAACACAGAGGCACAGGGCAGAACAGAGTGGAACAGAGAGGCACAGAGTGGAACAGAGAGGCACAGAGCAGAACAGAGAGGCATAGAGCGGAACACTGCAGTACAGAGTGGAACAGAGAGACACAGGGCAGAACAGAGCGGAACTGAGAGACACAGAGAGGCATAGAGTGGAACACAGCGGTACAGAGCAGAACAGAGAGACACAGAGCAGAACAGAGAGGCACAGGGCAGAACAGAGCAGAACAGAGAGGCACAGGGCAGAACAGAGTGGAACACAGAGACACAGAGCGGAACAGAGAGGCACAGGGTGGAACACAGAGGCACAGAGCAGAACAGAGAGACACAGAGCAGAACAGAGAGGCACAGGGCAGAACAGAGAGACACAGAGCGGAACAGAGACAGAAAGTGGAACACAGCGGCACAGAGCGGAACAGAGAGACACAGAGCAGAACAGAGAGGCACAGGGCAGAACAGAATGGAACAGAGAGATACAGAGCAGAACAGAGAGGCACAGGGCAGAACACAGTGGAACAGAGAGACAGAGAGTGGAACACAGCGAGACAGAGTGGAACAGAGAGGCACAGGGCAGAACAGAGTGGAACAGAGAGACACAGAGCGGAAGAGAGAGGCACAGGGCAGAACAGAGCGTAACAGAGAGACACAGAGTGGAACAGAGATGCACAGGGCAGAACAGAGTGGAACAGAGAGATACAGAGCGGAACAGAGAGACACAGAGCAGAACAGAGAGGCACAGAGCAGAACAGAGAGGCACAGAGCGGAACAGAGACAGAGAGTGGAACAGAGACACATAGCAGAACAGAGAGGCACCGAGAGGAACAGAGAGGCACAGAGAAACACTAAGCGGAACAGAGAGACACAGAGCAGAACAGAGAGACACAGGGCAGAACAGAGTGGAACAGAGAGACACAGAGTGGAACAGAGAGGCACAGGGCAGAACACAGCGGAACAGAGAGACACAGAGTGGAACAGAGAGGCACAGGGCACAACAGAGTGGAACAGACACACACAGCGGAACAGAGAGGAACAGGGCAGAACACAGTGGAACAGAGAGACACAGAGCGGAACAGAGAGGCACAGGGCAGAACAGAGTGGAACACAGAGACACAGAGCGGAACAGAGAGGCACAGGGTGAAACACAGAGGCACAGAGCAGAACAGAGAGACACAGAGTGGAACAGAGAGGCACAGAGCAGAACAGAGTGGAACAGAGAGACACAGAGCGGAACAGAGAGGCACAGCGCAGAACAGAGTGGAACACAGAGAGACAGAGTGGAACAGAGAGGCACAGGGCAGAACAAAGTGGAACAGAGAGACACAGAGCGGAACAGAGAGGCACAGGGCAGAACAGAGCGGAACAGAGAGTCACAGAGTGGAACAGAGAGGCACAGGGCAGAACAGAGTGAACAGAGAGACACAGAGCGGAACAGAGAGACACAGTGTGGAACAGAGAGACACAG
>NC_047122.1:5299041-5408290 GCF_902500255.1 Thalassophryne amazonica
GATTTTAGAGATATTGCGTAAATGCAAAAAGGCAGTCCTACATATTTGTTTAATATGCGCTTTGAATGACATATCCTGATCAAAAATGACTCCAAGATTTCTCACAGTATTACTAGAGATCAGGGAAATGCCATCCAGAGTAAGGATCTGGTTAGACACCATGCTTCTAAGATTTGTGGGGCCAAGTACAATAACTTCAGTTTTATCTGAGTTTAAAAGCAGGAAATTAGAGGTCATCCATGTCTTTATGTCTGTAAGACAATCCTGCAGTTTAGCTAATTGGTGTGTATCCTCTGGCTTCATGGATAGATAAAGCTGGGTATCATCTGCGTAACAATGAAAATTTAAGCAATACCGTCTAATAATACTGCCTAAGGGAAGCATGTATAAAGTGAATAAAATTGGTCCTAGCACAGAACCTTGTGGAACTCCATAATTAACTTTAGTCTGTGAAGAAGATTCCCCATTTACATGAACAAATTGTAATCTATTAGACAAATATGATTCAAACCACCGCAGCGCAGTGCCTTTAATACCTATGACATGCTCTAATCTCTGTAATAAAATTTTATGGTCAACAGTATCAAAAGCAGCACTGAGGTCCAACAAAACAAGCACAGAGATAAGTCCACTGTCCGAAGCCATAAGAAGATCATTTGTAACCTTCACTAATGCTGTTTCTGTACTATGATGAATTCTAAAACCTGACTGAAACTCTTCAAATAGACCATTCCTCTGCAGGTGATCAGTTAGCTGTTTTACAACTACCCTCTCAAGAATCTTTGAGAGAAAAGGAAGGTTGGAGATTGGCCTATAATTAGCTAAGATAGCTGGGTCAAGTGATGGCTTTTTAAGTAATGGTTTAATTACTGCCACCTTAAAGGCCTGTGGTACATAACCAACTAACAAAGATAGATTGGATGGGGACAAAGACGGGGTGAGGATCACCACTTTGTGAACAAGTGCATGAAAAAATACTGCAACAGTTTAAGAACAATGTTTCTCAATGTTCAATTGCAAGGAATTTAGGGATTCCATCATCTACAGTCCATAATATAATCAGAAGATTCAGAGAATCTGGAGAACTTTCTACACATAAGCAGCAAGACCGAAAACCAACACTGAATGCCCGTGACCTTCGATCCCTCAGGCTGCACTGCATTAAAAACTGACATCATTGTTTAAAGGATCTTACCGTGTGGGCTCAGGAACACTTCAGAAAACCACTGTCAGTTAACACAGTTTGTCACTACATCTACAAGTGCAAGTTAAAACGCTACCATGCAAAGCGAAAGCCAAACATCAACCACATCAAGAAACGCTGCAGTCTTTTCTGTGTCTGAGCTCATATGAAACAGACAGATGCAAAGTGGAAAAGTGTGCTGTGGTCTGATGAGTTCACATTTCAAATTGCTTTTGGAAATCATGGACGTCATGTCCTCCAGACAAAAGAGGAAAAAGACCATCCAGATTGTTACCAGCGCAAAGTTCAAAAGCCAGCATCTGTGATGGTATGGGGGTGTGTTAGTGCCCATGGCATGGACAACTTACACATCTGTGATGGTACCATCAATGCTGAAAGGTACATCCAGGTTTTGGAGCAACACATGCTGCCATCCAGCAACGTCTGTTTCAGGGACGTCCCGGCTTATTTCATCAAGACAATGCCAAGACACATTCTGCACATGTTACAACAGCGTGGCTTCCTAGTAAAAGAGTGCGGGTACTAGACTGGCCTGCCTATAGTCCAGACCTGTCGCCCACTGAAAATGTGTGGCACATTATGAAGCACAAAATATGACAACGGAGACCCCGGACTGTTGAACAACTGAAGTCGTACATCAAGCAAGAATGGGAAAGAATTCCACCTACAAAGCTTCAACAATTTGTGTCCTCAGTTCCCAAACGCTTATTGAGTGTTGTTAGAAGGAAAGGTGATGTAACACAGTGGTAAACATACCACTGTCCCAGCTTTTTTTTAAGCATGTTGCAGGCATCCATTTCAAAATGAGCAAATATTTGCACAAAAACAATAAAGTTTATCAGTTTGAACATTAAATATCTTGTCTTTGTGGTGTATTCAATTGAATATAGGTTGAAGAACATTTGCAAATCACTGTATTTTACACGACGTCCCAACTTCATTGGAATTGAGGTTGTACATACAGAAAAATAAACCGTACAAACGATGGAATTGGATTTGAAAGGTAATAACCCCCTTGTGTCTGATGATGTGCGGACATTCATGCTGTTACGGTCTAACATATCCATTTTACCAGCTCTGTTACGCATCACCAGTAAAGCTGTAAAGCAAATGTGGCTCCCGGGCCAAAAAATTGGCAGCCCTGATTCAGGTGCTATGCAGCAGCCACCTTAACAAGCCATTATTTATCTATAACAACAAAACCCAATTCACCTTCCCATTTTTTTCATGACACTATGTCTTCAACGGTGCATCTATGTGGTGTCATTTATTCATTATCGCAGACTCCAAATAAGAGTCACAGGGGAGCCTATTCCAGTGGTCATTGTTATATTATTATTACCCTATTCCAGCTTATTTTTGAAGACTGTTCCAGTGGTCAATGGATGAGAGGCAGGGTACATCCTGGACAGGTCACCAGTCTATCACAGGGCCACATATCCACAAACACATTCATATTCCCGCTTGTGCATGCGCGCGCACACACACACACACACACACACACACACACACACACACACACACACACACACACACACACACACACACACACACACACACACACACACACACAGACACACACACACACACACATATGCCTGCAGTCAATTTAAAGTTTGATTAACCTTTGGAAGTGGGAGGAAGCACATGGAGGGAACCCACCTGAACATGGAGAGAACATGCAAATGCTTCACAGACAGGGCCAGATGGGAAAAGATCTGACAACCTTCTTGCTGTGAGGCCACAGGTTTACGCAGAGTAACTGTCTTTCGCACACTTGCCGCTAAGAGCAAGTGGAATACGCCAGCATTAAGTGGCATCTTTTTTTCCCAAGGACTATCTGAGAATATTAAAGTCAACTCGTGGCTGTCGAGTTACTGGAGGACTTGGCCTCTCTCAATCTAGCCATAAAAGTAGACATGAGGCTGTCATAAAGACACAGGGAAATGGGACGCCTATTCTGTCACGGATCACCGACATGGAGGGGAAGGAGTGACTGCAGGGATCTGCCGTCCAGTTTGACCATGCCCACCATCAGTGCAGCGGAAACCAGCAGGGAGGAATCGTCTTTCTGCAGAGGAACTTCAGCATCGACAACGAGAGGGATGGTGTTTCGACTGTCGCCATCTTGGACACCTGGTTTCAAGCTGACAGGCTCATGGTTCCAGAAACCAGCCATGAGGATGAGTCAGAATCTTGTAAGAACAGACATAGAGCACAAGATCAAAGCCATGATTACCTCAGGAAGTACTTCTGAGACTGTGTTTATTGACTCTAGTTCTGATGATAACCTCCTGCACCAATCTTTTACCAGGAGTCTGAGCCTTAGACTGCTCCCCCTGCCACACCCCTTGGAGGTGAATGCCGTAGATGGCAGCGCCTTAGGGAGAATAATTCACCGTTCTCTGCCTGTGCAGGTGTCACTCACTGATGGTTACACAGAAGCAATGCAATTCAACATTTCTGGCAATATGACTCATCCAGTAATTTTAGGTCATCCTTGGCTTAAGAGACATAACCCAAATTTTGATTGGTCCAATGGGCAGATCATTTCCTGGGGGCCAAACTGCATGAACACATACCTAGTACAATGAGGGGAGCCTCAGATCTATTCAAACCCTGACTTAACTAATGCTTCATCCTGCTACCATGATGGTGCCGCAGTCTTTAGCAAGGCTAAGGCTAAGTCCCTTCCTTCCCACAGAAATTATGACTGCACCATAGATTTATTGCCAGGAATCACCCCACCTACCCCCAAGGGGCAAGCTGTATTTCCATTCAGCACCAGAGCGCCAAGCCATGGAAGACAAGAATGTCTTGCGGCTGGTCTAATCCAACATCCTCATCCCCTGCGGGGGTGGGGTTTTTCTTCATAGAGAAGAAGGATAAGACCCTGCAACCATGCATCAACCTCAGAGATCTAAATGACATAACCGTGAAGAACAGATATCCCCTTTCATTAATTGCATCACCTTTTGAGCCACTGGAGGGGGCTAAGGTATTCTCTAAATTAGATTTACGTGACGCTTACCAGTCAGTATACAGGATGACAAAAAATGGTAAACGACATTTAATAAGCCTACGAGCCCCTGTTCTACTACTCCTAGACCCCAGTTGGAAGTTTGTGGTTGAGGTGGATGCCTCATACATTGGGCTAGGGGTAGTCCTATCA
The DNA here is from genome assembly GCF_902500255.1 of Thalassophryne amazonica. Lineage (NCBI taxonomy): Eukaryota > Metazoa > Chordata > Actinopteri > Batrachoidiformes > Batrachoididae > Thalassophryne > Thalassophryne amazonica. Next base: position 5,303,418 of record NC_047122.1, read on the forward strand.
CATATTAGCCCCACTGATGGTAAGCTCCATGGTTGTGCATTTTTGTCCAGGAAGTTATCCACCACAGATCAAAATTTTAATATTGGTGACCGCAAGCTGCTGGTAGTGAAAGTGGCCATGGAGGAGAGGTGACAAGAAAAAATAATATAGCACCTTCAACTGCACCACAGACTAAAACAGTTAAATGTGGTCTATTAAACATTAGGTCTCTCTCTTCTAAGTCCCTGTTGGTAAATGATATAATAATTGATCAACATATTGATTTATTCTGCCTAACAGAAACCTGGTTACAGCAGGATGAATATGTTAGTTTAAATGAGTCAACACCCCCGAGTCACACTAACTGTCAGAATGCTCGTAGCACGGGCCGAGGAGGAGGATTAGCAGCAATCTTCCATTCCAGCTTATTAATTAATCAAAAACCCAGACAGAGCTTTAATTCATTTGAAAGCTTGTCTCTTAGTCTTGTCCATCCAAATTGGAAGTCCCAAAAACCAGTTTTATTTGTTATTATCTATCGTCCACCTGGTCGTTACTGTGAGTTTCTCTGTGAATTTTCAGACCTTTTGTCTGACTTAGTGCTTAGCTCAGATAAGATAATTATAGTGGGCGATTTTAACATCCACACAGATGCTGAGAATGACAGCCTCAACACTGCATTTAATCTATTATTAGACTCTATTAGCTTTGCTCAAAAAGTAAATGAGTCCACCCACCACTTTAATCATATCTTAGATCTTGTTCTGACTTATGGTATGGAAATAGAAGACTTAACAGTATTCCCTGAAAACTCCCTTCTGTCTGATCATTTCTTAATAACATTTACATTTACTCTGATGGACTACCCAGCAGTGGGGAATAAATTTCATTACACTAGAAGTCTTTCAGAAAGCGCTGTAACTAGGTTTAAGGATATGATTCCTTCTTTATGTTCTCTAATGCCATATACCAACACAGTGCAGAGTAGCTACCTAAACTCTGTAAGGGAGATAGAGTATCTCGTCAATAGTTTTACATCCTCATTGAAGACAACTTTGGATGCTGTAGCTCCTCTGAAAAAGAGAGCTTTAAATCAGAAGTGCCTGACTCCGTGGTATAACTCACAAACTCGCAGCTTAAAGCAGATAACCCGTAAGTTGGAGAGGAAATGGCGTCTCACTAATTTAGAAGATCTTCACTTAGCCTGGAAAAAGAGTCTGTTGCTCTATAAAAAAAAGCCCTCCGTAAAGCTAGGACATCTTTCTACTCATCACTAATTGAAGAAAATAAGAACAACCCCAGGTTTCTTTTCAGCACTGTAGCCAGGCTGACAAAGAGTCAGAGCTCTATTGAGCTGAGTATTCCATTAACTTTAACTAGTAATGACTTCATGACTTTCTTTGCTAACAAAATTTTAACTATTAGAGAAAAAATTACTCATAACCATCCCAAAGACGTATCGTTATCTTTGGCTGCTTTCAGTGATGCCGGTATTTGGTTAGACTCTTTCTCTCCGATTGTTCTGTCTGAGTTATTTTCATTAGTTACTTCATCCAAACCATCAACATGTTTATTAGACCCCATTCCTACCAGGCTGCTCAAGGAAGCCCTACCATTATTTAATGCTTCGATCTTAAATATGATCAATCTATCTTTGTTAGTTGGCTATGTACCACAGGCTTTTAAGGTGGCAGTAATTAAACCATTACTTAAAAAGCCATCACTTGACCCAGCTATCTTAGCTAATTATAGGCCAATCTCCAACCTTCCTTTTCTCTCAAAAATTCTTGAAAGGGTAGTTGTAAAACAGCTAACTGATCATCTGCAGAGGAATGGTCTATTTGAAGAGTTTCAGTCAGGTTTTAGAATTCATCATAGTACAGAAACAGCATTAGTGAAGGCTACAAATGATCTTCTTATGGCCTCGGACAGTGGACTCGTCTCTGTGCTTGTTCTGTTGGACCTCAGTGCTGCTTTTGATACTGTTGACCATAAAATTTTATTACAGAGATTAGAGCATGCCATAGGTATTAAAGGCACTGCGCTGCGGTGGTTTGAATCATATTTGTCTAATAGATTACAATTTGTTCATGTAAATGGGGAATCTTCTTCACAGACTAAAGTTAATTATGGAGTTCCACAAGGTTCTGTGCTAGGACCAATTTTATTCACTTTATACATGCTTCCCTTAGGCAGTATTATTAGACGGTATTGCTTAAATTTTCATTGTTACGCAGATGATACCCAGCTTTATCTATCCATGAAGCCAGAGGACACACACCAATTAGCTAAACTGCAGGATTGTCTTACAGACATAAAGACATGGATGACCTCTAATTTCCTGCTTTTAAACTCAGATAAAACTGAAGTTATTGTACTTGGCCCCACAAATCTTAGAAACATGGTGTCTAACCAGATCCTTACTCTGGATGGCATTACCCTGACCTCTAGTAATACTGTGAGAAATCTTGGAGTCATTTTTGATCAGGATATGTCATTCAAAGCGCATATTAAACAAATATGTAGGACTGCTTTTTTGCATTTACGCAATATCTCTAAAATCAGAAAGGTCTTGTCTCAGAGTGATGCTGAAAAACTAATTCATGCATTTATTTCCTCTAGTCTGGACTATTGTAATTCATTATTATCAGGTTGTCCTAAAAGTTCCCTAAAAAGCCTTCAGTTAATTCAAAATGCTGCAGCTAGAGTACTGACGGGGACTAGAAGGAGAGAGCATATCTCACCCATATTGGCCTCTCTTCATTGGCTTCCTGTTAATTCTAGAATAGAATTTAAAATTCTTCTTCTTACTTAGAAGGCTTTGAATAATCAGGTCCCATCTTATCTTAGGGACCTCGTAGTACCATATCACCCCAATAGAGCGCTTCGCTCTCAGACTGCAGGCTTACTTGTAGTTCCTAGGGTTTGTAAGAGTAGAATGGGAGGCAGAGCCTTCAGCTTTCAGGCTCCTCTCCTGTGGAACCAGCTCCCAATTCAGATCAGGGAGACAGACACCCTCTCTACTTTTAAGATTAGGCTTAAAACTTTCCTTTTTGCTAAAGCTCATAGTTAGGGCTGGATCAGGTGACCCTGAACCATCCCTTAGTTATGCTGCTATAGACGTAAACTGCTGGGGGGTTCCCATGATGCACTGAGTGTTTCTTTCTCTTTTTGCTCTGTATGCACCACTCTGCATTTAATCATTAGTGATCGATCTCTGCTCCCCTCCACAGCATGTCTTTTTCCTGGTTCTCTCCCTCAGCACCAACCAGTCCCAGCAGAAGACTGCCCCTCCCTGAGCCTGGTTCTGCTGGAGGTTTCTTCCTGTTAAAAGGGAGTTTTTCCTTCCCACTGTAGCCAAGTGCTTGCTCACAGGGGGTCGTTTTGACCGTTGGGGTTTTACATAATTATTGTATGGCCTTGCCTTACAATATAAAGCGCCTTGGGGCAACTGTTTGTTGTGATTTGGCGCTATATAAAAAAATTGATTGATTGATTGATTGGTTAGAGGAGGCTCAGGAGCCATTTCAGATATGGACTCATCATAAGAATCTTGAATATTTGAAATTTGCTAAACGTATGAATGCAAGGCAGGCACACTGGGCCATATTCTTTGACTTTGTGCTGTCCTATCGCCCCGGCTCCAAGCATGCCAAACCAGACTCGCTTTGCCACTGTGCTTTGACACAGAATCTCACCAACGAGCCCAAACCCATTCTGCCAGCTAAATGTTTTATCTCTGTTCTCGGCTGGAATATAGAAGCCAAAGTCAAAGTGGCAACTGAGACGGTCACCCCACCTACTGTTTGTCCTCAGGAGCGATTGTCTGTGGTGGACTTATTAAGGGGGTGGTCAAAGAATGGACTCATACCAACAGAGCTTCTTGTCATCCAGGAATTAAGAAGACACATTCTGTAGTACAGCAACGTTTTTGGTCGCCGTGTATGTTAAAAGATGTCAGGGAATTTGTGAATGCTTGTCAGGTATGTGCTACGTACAAATCATCCAATCAAAATCCACTGGTAAATAATCACTTCTGTCAGTACCCAAGTGGCCATGAACTCCTATTTTGGATTTTGTCACTGGACTCTAGACCTGTTCAAAATGTCAAATGTTACAAAATCTTTTGGGCCACATGTTCTTGTTCCACTAATAATAATAATAATAAAAAAAAACGGGCCAAATTTTATTGTAATCGGACATTGTTTGGGGTCCCTCACAAAACAACAATGTTCCATAAACAAGCAATGTAGTAATCCATAATTCTAGTAATGTTCTCCTCTGGGTGACCAATCAACCACCACTTTGAGATTAGAAGCCATCATATGTACTTGTAAAAGAAAAAAATAATGGCCTCAGAGTCTTCTCCCATTAAGGTGACATTACCTTGCCAGCAGAGGGAGAGGAAAATATGTCACTCTGGGAGACCTCTAAATATTGTCTGATTGAGTTCAAATTTGGTCTGCACCTATAAAACCCCAAGTGGAACAAAACCAACTTGTGGTCTGAAGTCTGTCACAACTTTTATTTTTTCACTATAAAACATGAACAGTCCTATAGGACTCCCTAATTCAGAAAGTAACACGGTCATCCTGACTGTGGTGGACAGATTCTTGAGAAAATGGCACATTTCATTCCCTTGCCGAAAACTTCCCTTGCCAAGGAAACAGCCGTGGTGGTTAATGCTTCTGTTTTCAGGTACCACAGTTTCCCTCAGTTCATGTCCCGGTTATGGTCGGAATACTGCAGACTCATGCAATATTCCAGTCAGCCTGTTCTTCGGCCATCACCCCCAGTCCAATGGTCAGATGGAACGCATAAGCCAGGAGTTGAAGAAGGGTCTCCGCATCACATCTCCCCCAACATCCTACGTCATGTTTGGATTTTATTTGGGTGTAACTGGCACATAACAGCTTACCTTCTTCATCTACAGGCTTCTCACCATTTCATAGAGTCCATGGATAGCAACCGTTTCCTCCCACAGACTCAGATTCCTCAGTCCCGTCCGCATTGACCCTGGTGAGGAGGTGCAGGAAAACCTGGGAGCAGGCCTGCAAGCCCTCATCAACCCATCTCTGTCTCAACGGGACAGCAGATCGCAGAAGGACTCCCGCCCCATCACACATTCCAGGCCAGAAGGCATGGCTCTCAACCAAGCACCAGCCGCTATGGTTGGAGACAAGGAAGCTCACTCTCAGGTCCTTCAGACCCTTTCCCATCGCTAAGGTGGCCAACCTAGTAGCAGTCGGGCTGAAACCATGAGCATCCACCCTATGTTCCATGTTAGCCATGTCAAGCCAGTGATGTCCAGCTTGCTCTGCCCTTTGCCTGAGCCACCTTCATCCGCCAAGTTCATCAATGGTGGTCCTGCATTCGCTATGCAGTGGCTCTTGTCCGCTTGTCATTGGGGCTGAGAAATGCTGTACCTGCTGGACTGGGAGTGGAATGTTCTGGGCTGTCAGGAGGCCAGCCCTTGGGGGCGAGGAGGGGGCAATGTCAAGTGAGACAGTACATGTTTTTTTTTATGAACTGCTTGTTTTTTTGGTTTGTGCTTGTATTTACTGTATGCTCTTGTCTTTTGTATGGTGTTTGGGTCTGGGTGTGTTTCCTTTCTGTTTGCCATGTCTTGTTTCCTGATTACCCCTGCACACCTGGTCCTCATTTTCCTCATCACCACCTGCTATATGTAAGCTTGGTTTCCCTCAAGTCTTTGCCAGTTTGTCATGCCTCAGTATCGTCCCTACCAGCTGTTTTCACAGTCCTTGTTTGTCATGTCGTGTTTTTGTCTGATGTTAGAAAATGCTGCTGGTTTTTGTCTGCCTTTCCATGTACCGACCTCTGCCTGGTTTTGGATTAACCCCTCTTTCTCACACTGAGTGAGTCTCAGTGTGAGAACACACTGAGTGAGTCTTGCAATTGTCTCCTGCATTTTTGTGCCCACGTTCATGACAACCGTAGCGCTTTTGGGAATATTTGAGATGCTATTAGAAAAACTAAGAAAAAAAAAGATGTGGCTGAACACACTAATGTGCTGAAGTGCATGTCTGTGTTCCGTCAAATGAGAAACTTTTCTGACCAGAGTCAGTTGTGTCCACGGGTCATTATAGTTCTTTAGGTGAACTTTCCCACATTAATTACTGCCTTTATAGAATTTGGTGTTGATCCATTGACAGAATAATAATCAGCAGCTTTATACATTTGGCTTTTACTGCATGCAGCAGAAGAGAGCTACAACACCTCACGTCTTAATCATGGGTGGAATCTTCACTTCCATATTCTCTTCTGTTGATTCTAGTAGAAGCCACTGCACCATACAACAGAAGGTGACTTCCACACAAGACCCTGAAAATTAGTTTTTGTGTGTTTATGTACCTTTTTTGACGACGGGCAGGAATTTGACATTTTTCACACAGCAAGCACAATGTACAGCATTTTAACAGCAGCTTGCACTCTAACCATAATAAGACACAGCGCCCTTGTTGCCCAGTTTAGAGACTGATGTGGTGAGAAACTGTCATCTCCCGAAGGATGCTGACTGCACGCTGCTCGAGCTCTATTTTTATGAATGTTGCTCATTGTGTCACAGCAAAGAGCAAAGCTGTGACACAGAAGGATCAACTGTCGCCCTCCCAGCCTCATGGAAAACCCAGCGAGAATGAATTAATTTGCCTAATTTAGTATCACATCAGTCTTCAACATGCATGTTACGTGCCACAGTCTAGGGCACTGGCAACGCAACTGACAAATACAAAAAAAAGAGAAAAGAAAAGGCGCGAGTGGAAGGTGCTCAAAAAGTATAACTATTAACAAAACATAAGAAAAAAGAAAATACGACAAAAAAGTTAAAAACATGCTGCAGCAAAAGAAAACCAAGACACTTTTTGGGCATGTGGTACACTGGACTTTTATACTTCCAGGTGGGCATCAGCTGGCAGGTGCTGCTGATCAGCTGGGCGGATCTGAGACGTGGAGGCAAGGCAAAACCAACATACGTAACACCTCCCCCCATAAAAGCCGAGCCTACACTCTCCAAAGTAAAACACCCGGTCTTAAGGCCTTAACCAAAACGATATAGATGCCCACCACCACTCACAACAAAGTGGTGATGGTGGTCTTCAGCCTCGCAATAGAGCATCAGCTACGATGTTATCCTTCCCTTTCTTGTGTACGATGCGCAGGTTGTAGTTCTGAGCCAGGAGGGCCCACCGCATCAGCCATTGGTTCTGATTGTACATCTGGGCTAAAAAAAACAAGAGGGTTGTGGTCTGTTGACACAGAAACCAGAACATTAGTAGAACCAACATACACATTAAAATGCTGAAGGGCTAGGAGCATAGCCAATGTCTCCTTTTCAATTGTTGAATATTGGAGTTGATGCTTTTTAAATTTGGTAGAAAAATATGAGACTGGATGAGGAACTCCAGCCTCGTCCTCCTGTACAAGCACAGCACCAATGGCACTAGCATCAACTTCTAAACTGAAAGGTTTAGAGCAATCTGGGGCTAAAAGAACCGGGGCACTACACAGAAGTGACTTAGCTGCCAGAAAAGCCTTTTCACATTCTCCGGTCCAAGTGAATGGTACGGACGGACTACAAAGAGCAGTGAGAGGGGCAACTAGCACAGAGAAATTGTTGCAAAAACACCGGTAGTAACCGACAAGGCCCAAAAATTGGCGCAGCTCTCAACGAGTAGTAGGAGTTGTGTAGGAAAGTATAGCCTCAACTTTCGCATTTACAGGCCGTACCTGTCAATGACCGACTATTTTCCCAAGATAAGACATGGTAGCCCTGCCAAAATCACATTTAGCCAGGTTTAACGTCAAGTTAGCTTGAGACAAACGCTCAAAAACCTCATGTAGGGTACGAATGTGCTCAGCCCAAGTATCTGAATAGACAACAATATCATCCAAATACACTTTACAATGAGCTACATCACTTAACACTAAATGCATAAGCCGCTGGAAAGTAGCTGGGGCATTTCTCATGCCAAACGCCATCACTGTATACTGCAAGAAATGATCAGGCGTCACAAAGGCAGAGATCTCCGAGGCTCTAGCTGTGAGTGGAACTTGCCAGTAGCCCTTTAACAGATCTAACTTCATAATGTGTACTGCCGGACCAATACTGTCTATACAGTCCTCCATACGGGGTAAGGGAAAAGAATCTGGTACCGTGACTGCATTAACTTTCCGAAAATCCGTACAAAAGCGTGGGGTCCCATCAGACTTTGGGGCAAGGAGGCAAGGGGAACTCCAAGGGCTACGACTGGGCTTTGCAAGGCCAATGTCCAAAAGATATTGGACCTCCTTCTTTATGGCCTCACATTTCAGAGGGCAACGATATGCATGCTGTTTAATAGGAGCAGTGGAACCAACATCTATGTCATGCTCAAGTACAGTAGTGCGAGAAGGAATGTCACCAAATAAAGAAGGGTAAGACTGTAGCAGAGCCAAGATATCACAAAATTGATCCTCACTGAGATATGACAGATTGACACCTATACTGGACATAAACTCAGAGTTGGACAGCTGACCACATTGCTGAGCCACACTAAGCTCTTCCAAGTCTCCCTCGAGCGGCACATCTGAGAACATAGAAGAAAGACAAAACAGCCAGTAAGGACTGTGCTGGTTTCTCATCCCACACATAAAAAGGTTTTAACATATTTACATGACAGACGGGTTTTCCTCCTCCTCTCAGGAGTAAGAACGAGATAATTCATATCTGATACCTTTGTGTCAATGACATAAGGTCCCGCAAAACGAACTGAGAGAGCAGGACCAGACGTAGGAAGCAGCACCAGGCTGGTAATGTTGAACCACAGCCTTTTTATCAAAACGCTCCATGTCGGCTTGGGAAAAAGAAAGAGCTTCTTTAGCTAGTTTAGCGGCCCGCTGTAACCGTTCCTTAGTCCTAAAGACAAATTCTGACACGTCCCCCTTTGGTATTTTCCCGGACAAAAATTTTTCCTTGAGCGTTTTCAAGGGGCCACGAAGGTTATGACTGAACACAAGCTCAGCTGGACAAAACCAGTGGATTCTTGAGTGGCATCCCTAATAGCAAACAACATAAAGGGAAGGCCCTCATCCCAATCTTTGCCAGTCTCAAAACAAAACTTGCTCAACATAGACTTGAGAGTTTTGTGCCATCTTTCTAATGCACCTTGTGACTCTGGATGTTAAGCACTGGACACGGAGTGAGTTACACCAAATGACTGTAAGGTCTCCCCAAATGCTCAAGACAAAAAGTTTGTTCCTTGGTCAGTCTGAACAATCTTTGGGAGACCAAATGTAGTAAAAAATTTAATAAGTGCTTTTATGATAGAGGAAGCAGTGATTCTTCATAGAGGAACAGTTTCAGGAAAACGAGTGGTAACACACATCATGGTCAACAGAAATTGGTTACCAGATGTGGTTTTTGGTAAGGGGCCAACACAATCCACAATTACATGCTCAAAAAAGGCTCACCAACAGCAGGCACAGGACGAAGTGGTGCCGGCGGTACCACCTGGTTTGGTTTTCCCGCAATCTGGCAGGTGCTACAGGATTTATAAAAATGAGCTACATCAGTTTTCAGACCGGGCCAAAAGAAATGCTGTAGAACACGATTATAAGTTTTAGTCACACCAAGATGACCAGACCACCAATGTTCATGGGCTAGAGATAGCACGAGGTCGATAACATTTAGGGACCACAATCTGGAACACCACACACCAAACATTGGAATCGTCACTGGTCTCTGACCGAGGAACCCACTTACGCATCAACACTCCCTGATCCAGGAAGTAGGGGTTGTTATCCGTTGAGCTCTCTAAAACAGAAAAACATTTCATTAAAGTAGAATCAGCTTTTTGAGCTTCAATAAGAGCTTCCTGTGTTAGTGGAGGGGACATAAACGAGCCTGTCCAGAACTCCCCAATGTGCATATTACTTTTCGTGTCCTTCTCATCTCGGCCAGAAGATGGCGCACCATCCCCATACAAAACAGGGGTGAGCACAGAGTCACCTAAACCAACATCACCTTCCGGTGTTCTCTTTCCCTGGGCTCGTGTCAAGAAGCATGCTGGAAACACGCCAGGATGATTTGTGGCCAACTCATCATTTTCAGATCCTGGAATAGGCTGGCTGACAACTTCAGGAACCGGGTAGACTTTTCCACCTGCAATGTCATTTCCCATGATAAAATCTACTCCCTCAATGGGAAATTGGTCACGAACAGCCACAGAAAATATGCCACTAACCAACTTAGACTCAAGACGGACATTATGCAGTGGAGCCGGGACATAAGTTAAACCAATACCCTTCACTACAATGCTTGAGTGACAGTATTTGAGCCAAAAGGCAACACCCCAGAAAGGATAAAAGACTGAGACCCACCCGTGTCCCGCAAGACCTTAACAGGACCCTTCGCCTCTCCTGGTACAGAAACAAACGCCTCAAAAATAAAAGGCTTAACACACATCAGGAGTAACAACGGGTTGCTTCCGTTTTAGGACATCACAGTCAGCCACAAGGTGACCAATTTTATGCCAATAAAAACACTGCCTTTGCTTTTCAGGCCTGGCACTGACCGAAAAATTAGTTTGTGGCGGCTTGTCAACTCATTTAGAAATAGAATCGCGTGTACAACCCCTGGCAATAATTATGGAATCACCGGCCTCGGAAGATGTTCATTCAGTTGTTTAATTTTGTAGAAAAAAAGCAGATCACAGACATGACACAAAACTAAAGTCATTTCAAATGGCAACTTTCTGGCCTTAAGAAACACTATAAGAAATCAAGAAAAAAAAATTGTGGCAGTAACGGTTACTTTTTCAGACCAAGCAGAGGGAAAAAAATATGGAATCACTCAATTCTGAGGAATAAATTATGGAATCACCTTGTAAATTTTCATCCCCAAAACTAACACCTGCATCAAATCAGATCTGCTCGTTAGTCTGCATCTAAAAAGGAGTGATCACACCTTGGAGAGCTGTTGCACCAAGTGGACTGACATGAATCATGGCTCCAACACGAGAGATGTCAATTGAAACAAAGGAGAGGATTATCAAACTCTTAAGAGGGTAAATCATCACGCAATGTTGCAAAAGTCACAGTCAGCTGTGTCTAAACTCTGGACCAAATACAAACATGGGAAGGTTGTTAAAGGCAAACATACTGGTAGACCAAGGAAGACATCAAAGCGTCAAGACAGAAAACTTAAAGCAATATGTCTCAAAAATCGAGAATGCACAACAAAACAAATGAGGAACAAATGGGAGGAAACTGGAGTCAACGTCTGTGACCGAACTGTAAGAAACCGCCTAAAGGAAATGGGACTTACATACAGAAAAGCTAAATGAAAGCCATCATTAACACCTAAACAGAAAAAAAACAAGGTTACAATGGGCTAAGGAAAAGCAATCGTGGACTGTGGATGACTGGATGAAAGTCCTATTCAGTGATGAATCTCGAATCTGCATTGGGCAAGGTGATGATGCTGGAACTTCTGTTTGGTGCCGTTCCAATGAGATTTATAAAGATGACTGCCTGAAGAGAACATGTCAATTTTCCACAGACATTGATGATATGGGGCTGCATGTCAGGTGAAGGCACTGGGGAGATGGCTGTCATTACATCATCAATAAATGCACAAGTTTACGTTGATATTTTGGACACTTTTCTTATCCCATCAATTGAAAGGATGTTTGGGGATGATGAAATCATTTTTCAAGATGATAATGCATCTTGCCATAGAGCAAAAACTGTGAAAACATTCCTTGCAAAAAGACACATAGGGTCAATGTCATGGCCTGCAAATAGTCCAGATCTTAATCCAACTGAAAATCTTTGGTGGAAGTTGAAGAAAATGGTCCATGACAAGGCTCCAACCTGCAAAGCTGATCTGGCAACAGCAATCAGAGAAAGTTGGAGCCAGATTGATGAGGAGTACTGTTTGTCACTCATTAAGTCCATGCCTCAGAGACTGCAAGCTGTTATAAAAGCCAGAGGTGGTGCAACAAAATACTAGTGATGTGTTGGAGCGTTCTTTTGTTTTTCATGATTCCATAATTTTTTCCTCAAAATTGAGTGATTCCATATTTTTTTTTTCCCCTCTGCTTGGTCTAAAAAAGTAACCGTTACTGACTGCCACAATTTTTTTTCCTGATTTCTTATAGTGTTTCTTAAAGCCAGAAAGTTGCCATTTGAAATGACTTTAGTTTTGTGTCATGTCTGTGATCTGCTTTTTTTCTACAAAATTAAACAACTGAATGAACATCCTCCGAGGCCGGTGATTCCATAATTTTTGCCAGGGGTTGTAAAAGTTGCTTTGTGTGTAAGCGTAAACTCATCTGCCAAAACAGCAGCCTGCTGGAGCGTAGTTACTTTCTGTTCATTAAGATAAATGATAATACGCTCAGGTAGAGAGTTTTTAAAGTCTTCAGTCAAAAGCAACTCACGCAATGACGCATAAGTGGACACTTTACTGGCGGAACACCACCTGTCAAATAACTAGCTCTTTTCACGGGCAAAATCCACAAAACTTTGGGTAGAAGATTTCCTTAGCCCCCTAAAACGCTGTCGGTACGCCTCTGGGACCAACTCATATGCGCGAAGAATAGCGCCCTTCAGTTTATCATAATTGAGGCTGACAGACAATGACGCACACGCCTCTAATGCTTTACCGCTCAGTTTACATTGCAGTAAAATAGCCCACACATCCCGCGGCCAGTGTAATGCCACCGCAATGCGCTCAAAAGCCCCAAAATACGACTCCACTTCACCGTCACGGAAAACTGGAACAAGCGGCATGTTTTTAGTGACGTCAAACGCATCACGCGGACTGACCGGGGGAGGTTCCATAACCACACCCCGAACCTGCAGCTCCAGCTGCCGCATTTTAAAAACTGACTCTGCTTCCAACTTTCTCAACTCCACTTCTCTAGTGGTGGCAGCTTCTACCTCGATGCGCTTTAACTCTAGTTCACGTCTGAGCTGAAACTCTCGGTCTTTTTCCTCTTTCAACTTTAAGACGCGCCATGCGCACATCCACCCGCACATCACGAGCAGAGGTTTCCGCACCAACTCCCCCAGGAGAAGGGCTAAACGTGTCCTTCACCTCAGACACAACCGCGCCTGAGCTCACCTGCGGCAGCGGTGCGCTCTCTTGACTGAGACAAACCGGGGACGCCACTGTTCGCCCCACAGTCACTTCAACACCCACGGGTTCATCACCCGCCGACAAAACAAAGACGCCTCTGCTCACCAACACAGGCAGCACAGCTTCCCTCACCTCACTCACACGTAAACCAGAGGAGACGGGAACGTCATAATGCTGGGCGATTTCAAGTAAATGACACTTTCTACAGGCGTTAAACACAGAAACTGACGGTTGAGCCAAAAACTCCAAATTAAACGTAGCCATCACTCACCAAACCGTCTCCACAGCTAATCACCACACAGCTGATCCCACTCACAGCTGATTACGCACACAGCCGACTCACAAAACGCTGCGCGCAAAGCCACGAAGTCATCCAATCACACCAATTACGCGCACCCGCGCTCCACACAAAACCACAAAAGACAAAAACAGTACACTATAGCCACTCAGCAGCCCACACAATTATAAAAGAATCCCAGAAAAAAAAACTAATCTATCTTCTGGAGCTTGCCGGGCTCGAGGCCAAAGCCCCCGCCAGTGAATACACACCGCCCAGGATTCGCCCCGAAAATAAAACATAAAACAGGCGCCCGACAGAATGGTGAACGAAAATCCACCAAGCTAGACACCCCACTGTTCTAAACTGGGATTCACAACAAAAAAAAAACAAAGTCACAAAAGCACAAAAACGCCCACACCGGAGCGCGCACACACACAAAAACAGAAAAATGCAGTACAAACCAGCCCTCGATCCAATCCAACCTGACGGCAATGTCGGACGAGCCCCCAAATCTGTTACGTGCCACAGCCTAGGGCACTGGCAACGCAACTGACAAGTACAAAAAAAAAAAGAGAAAAGAAAAGGCACGAGTGGAAGGTGCTCAAAAAGTACAACACTTTATTAACAAAACATAAGAAAAAAGAAAATACGACAAAAAAGTTAAAAACATGCTGCAGTAAAAGAAAACCCAGACGCTTTTCGGGCATGTGGCACACTGGACTTTTATACTCCCAGGTGGGCATCAGCTGGCAGGTGCTGCTGATCAGCTGGGCGGATCTGAGATGTGGAGGCAAGGCAAAACCAACATACGTAACAATGTACAATGTGGTGTTTATAATGGAACAGCAATTGTGAAACCTCAGAAACCACACTCAATGACATGGTGCTCTGCAGTACCAGAAGCTGACAGTACGTCTTCTAAGACTTAAAAATTGATAAAACCGTAAGTTCCTTTGGCTTCTCCCTTGTTTGTGACTTGGGGTTGCGACAGCAGATCCAAGGTGGATTTGCATGTTGAATTTGGCATAAGTTTTACTTACATCTCAGTTTGGAAGGAAAAAACATCTTGATTGATTGCAGTTTGTTTGTATTACAACATCTGGACAGAGGTGTCATTTGATTTAAACGGCGTTTCGCTTTAAATTTATGAATTCCGACTGGACTCTTATCGTTCTAACCTGACTCGTCAGAGAGCCGCACAGCCGCAAGACAGGAGTCCCAGTTAGTGACTTTAATCTGCACAAAAGTGACTCATGATTGTCATATTCAGGGATGAAAGTGGTGAAAAACAAAAAAAAGCTGAAACCCAAAATTACCCCCCAACACCACCCGCACGAAAATGTTTGAATTCTAGAAGCTCTGAAATGCAATCTGGGACTATTCCAGACAATAAACTGCTGTGAGAGCAGCATCCATTTTGATGAGAAAAAAAAAAACAAATTCATTCCAGTAGTATTCTGCTCTTACTAGGATGCAGCAGTTTTCTAGTTTGACAGATAGTTCTGGAGGAAATCACTGAAGAAATTAACACATTGAAAATATGGTTTGACTGAAACAAGCTGTCATTAAACTTAAATAAAACAGGGATGAAGTGGAGGTGTAAGAGTCACTAGGTGTTCACAGGAAACAATTATTTCTATATGTATTTATTTATTTTTATTGTTAAATGGTTTTATCTTTTCTGTTGTGTTTTGTTTCATTAGGTTCTTTTTGTCTCTTTCTCTAAAATTGTATTGTAACATTATTAGTCTATTATTATTGACTATTATTGTCTATTATGTAGACTATTACTGTTATTGCTTTTATTATTAATATATGAATAAAAATAAATAAAAAATTACACTTTGCCTCTTTTACGACAACGAACGCTGAGCCATTAATTATACAGAAAACAAATGCACCCGAACATGCTAACAGCTGCAACTGCGTAATGCTAACTTTAACATTGAAAACGCCATAGACATGCTAACGCATTAGCATCAGTCCCATTTTTACGTTATAAAATACATCTATCAACTGTTTCAGAAGACCATAACAGGTCGGTTTAACAAAAATAGTAAATATTACTCACAGACATATGCTCTTCAGGGTTTTAGCGGGAAAAAATTACGATAAAGCAAAATAAAACAATGAATCTACAAATCAGTAGATCGAAGCACTGCTTCAATCTGCAAATCACTGCTTTGATTGGTTCATGGTTCAAAGCAAAGACGCGCTGCAGAAAAGTTGATTACAGACCCACTGCAGGTCTGTAATCAATGTAGAGAAATGATCATTTTCCTGACAAACCCCCCCCCCCCCCAAAAAAAACAACAGCTACTCTGAAGGACCGATAAGGGAATCATTAAGCAAAAAGGTTATTGATGTCGGTGGATCGAATCATTTCTTAACGATACCCGAAAGGAACCGGTTCTCGATACCCATCCTTAGTTGTACACAAAATCAGTGTACAGCATCGTGGACTTCATCGTCAGAATTATGTTTGGACTCCTATTTAAAGGTCGTGTTGGACTGTCAATGCAGCAGTGATGCACAAAAGCTGGACAAATTTGTGACATGATTTTTCGCTGGAGAATGGAAGTACACAAGGTCAGTGCAGTGATGCACCAAAATGTAAGTCCCTTTTCTGTTGTTTGTAAATTAATATAATGTCAAATGAAAAGGATCTATTTTAGCCGGCGTTTAGGCGGTGTTTCTGGATGTTGATGTATGGCTTTTGCTTTGCATGGTAGAGTTTTAACTTGCACTTGTAGCGATGAACTGTGTTAACTGACAATGGTTTTCTGAAGTGTTCCTGAGCCCACACGGTCAGATCCTTGACACAATGATGTCGGTTTTTAATGCAGTGCCGCCTGAGGGATCAAAGGTCACGGGCATTCAATGTTGGTTTTTGGCCTTGCCGCTTATATGTAGAAAGTTCTCCAGATTCTCTGAATCTTCTGATTATACGAGGTCTGTCCATAAAGTATAGGTCCTTTTTATTTTTTTTCAAAAACTATATGGATTTCATTCATGTTTTTACGTCAGACATGCTTGAACCCTTGTGCGCATGCGGGAGTTCCTGTCGGTGACGTCATTCGCCTGTGAGCACTCCTTGTGGGAGGAGTCGTCCAGCCCCTCGTCGGAATTTAATGAAAGACGTGCGGGCGGATTGCAGCGTCGGCTCGCAGCCGCCGCGACGCTCCGCCACAGGAAAAACACCTCTGTTGGAAGCCTTAAAGACAAGTTGGAACATGTCCAGCTGTTAAACAATTTCTCATATACTCACTCCACTGAAAGCCATCAAAAGCCGCCTGGATTTTACAAATGGTTATCAACACGGAGGTGTTTTTCCTCTGCCGCTGCACCGCGCCGGCTGTGTCCCGACGCGCGGACCCATCCGCACGTCTTTCATTAAAAAAATCTCCTTTAACAGTGGAATATCCAGATAAAATGCTGAAACCGACTTCTTCTGAAACTTCTCTGTTCTCTCACAACGTCCTGGATCAATAGAGCCTGAAATGTGGAGGTTTTCAGCTTGAAACAGGCTGACGACGGCGCCTGAGAGCGCTGCACGACGTCTCGCTCCGTGGGAAGTCCTTAAAGCGACAGTATCACCTCAAAATCTCTTATCAACCGTTAAAATTTTCACCGAAAACCAGCTTAATTTTTCGAACCGTGTCCACTTCGATGTGTCTCACAGGTTTAGAAAAAATTTTGATCAAGCAAAGCGCCAGTCTCTCAGCAACTTCTCAGACAAAGTAATTCCGACGAGGGGTTGGACGACTCCTCCCACAAGGAGTGCTCACAGGCGAATGAAGTCACCGACAGGCGTGGAAAAAGTCACGCATGCGCACGAGGGATCAAGCATGTCTGACGTAAAAACATATGAATGAAATCCATATAGTTTTTGAAAAAAATAAAAAGGACCTATACTTTATGGACAGACCTCGTATTATGGACTGTAGATGATGGAATCCCTAAATTCCTTGCAATTGAACATTGAGAAACATTGTTCTTAAATTGTTGGACTATTTTTTCATGCAGATGTGATGATCCTCGCCCCATCTTTGCTTGTGAACAACTGAGACTTTTACGGATGCTCCTTTTATACCCAATCATGACACTCACAATTAGTGTCCTCAGTTCCCAAATGCTTTATTGAGTGTTGTTAGAAGGAAAGTTGATGTAACACAGTGGTAAAAATACCACTGTCCCAGCTTTTTTTGAAATGTGTTGCAGGCATCCATTTCAAAATGAACAAATATTTGCACAAAAATACTAAAGTTTATCAGTTTGAACATAAAATATCTTGTCTTTGTGGTGTATTCAATTGAATATAAGTTGAGAGGATTTGAAAATCATTGTATTGTTTTTATTTACATTTCACACAATGTCCAACTTCAGTGGAATTGGGGTTGTATAATCTTTGAAGCATTATGTCAAAACTACTTCACAAATTCTCACCAAATTTTCACCACGGATACATACTAGGCCATGGAAGACTCCCTTAAATTTTGGAGGTGATCTACATTCTGGATCAAGTTTTCACTTTATGTACGATTTGAAGAATTATGACAAAACTACTTCACAGATTCTCACCAGATTTGCACCACAGATAAATTGAAGACTGATAGACTAACAGATAGATGGAAGACTCCACTGAATTTTGGAGGTGAACCAGGTCTGGATCCGGATTCTGGATCAAGTCTCACTTCATATAGGCTTTGAAGGATTACATCAACTCTACTTAACAAATTCTCAGCAAATTTTCACCACAGATACATATTAGGCCATGGAAGATTCCATTAAATTTTGAAGGTGATCCACATCCGAATTCGGATTCTGGATCAGTCTTACTTTACGAATGTTGTAACAGCCACACATTGAGTGGCATTTTTCTCCGCGGGGTTCCGCAGCGTCCGCTGGCTTATAAAACTTGCACGATGTCATAAAAAAGAACACTTTGCGATTTTAAAAACTCAGTGACAATCACGATTACATAGTACAACACTAACATCCCCCCCCACCCATGATGAAATCAGTAGAATTCCTCAGATCTGCATTGAGTTCTCACAGTGTTGGGAAGGTGTCGTAGCACGGACCCACAACAGGGGGCGCAAATGAACGGACAATGAATAAGCCAAAAAGTAACAATTTAATGTTGTGATAATACACAACTAAATACACAGAATTTGTTCAAGCATGTCTGACGTAAAAACATATGAATGAAATCCATATAGTTTTTGAAAAAAATTAAAAGGACTGATACTTTATTGACAGCCCTCGTAGATGATTAAAAGCAATGAGTGACATCACTTCCTGTTATCCCTCTAAAGCTCCTTTTAAAATGAAGCCAAACGATGCCTTCAATAAGACGCGCAGTCCTTTGGGAAGTTAAAGGTGCTTCTTAATTCCTGGGAGCCATTAGGAGCGAGCGTTCTTCTTCTTCCCAGCCAGAGAGGATGCTGGGAGGAGGTGCTGTGATCACGAGCTGTGCTTTATTCTGGCGGGTGAAAAAAGAACTAAAGCCTGATGGGTAATGAGCTGTATCACGGCGGATGGCCTCTATGAACGCAGGCTTTTTACACTGTCAGATCAATTAGGAGGTGAGGAAAGCCGCAGAGATGCGCAGCCTTTGTTAACGCGGACTCCGTGCGCGGGCAAGCACCGTGCACTGTGAGGGAATGTATTTAGCGTGAGCTTTAATGTTGATAATGTGCCGCAGCACTTTGCTCAGTGCATTAAAGAACACAAAGAAGAGTCTAAATAAAGCGCTGGCGGTCTGACAGGTTTCCGGGGGACGACGAGGCGTCACAGTGAGGTAAACACCCTGAGGGGCTCATGAAGACAGAAATCTACATTTCAAGAACGCCGCACCGCCACTGTTGGCGCCAGTGGCTGCTCAAACACGCTCGGGCAGCCTCACCCTCATTATCGCTTAATGACTGAAGGCTGTCCACAGCCAGGCTGAATCCATCCGTCACCAGAGCACCGCTCAGTGCCGTCCAGGAACACCCCCCCCCCACCCCTTTCACACAGAAATGTCATTTTCTATAGAAATGTCTGTTTGGAAAAGAACAATTCTTCAATCTGCACGGTTTGGCCTTTACTCAGGAAACACAAAGGCCAGCGTTGTCCACGTTTGAGAGTGCCGAGCTGACAAACAGACCGTGACGTGCCGGGAGCTCGCTGCCTGTGACACAGACGCCTTCTTTTTTCCCAATTTGGACGCCGTTTTTTTGATGGATTCTTCCCGACACGTCTGTGACAAGCTGCACCTAAGACTTTCTTAATGTATTCAGCACATTGAAACAGCAAGCGATGAATACATAACAACAACAACAAGTGGTTGATCCTCCATACAAACAACGGATGAAGCAGAGTTCACAGAATTATTTTCAGCTTGATTTACCAAAACCAAACAAAACGAAACAGGAAAACTGTGAAACAGCTTCAACGATGCTCTGATCCATTCCAGAAATACCTGGAACCAAAAACATCCACAAACCAAAATTAAAACATTGTTGATCAGCAAAGGAACACTGCAAACTGCTGATTCGTGATGACTGTTATTTTAGCATCCTTCAAAGGAGCAGCACGCGCTGACGGATCCCACAGTGACTGGAGCCTTTAAAATAGGGCAGCAACAAAACAATCATAAACAAGTCCTCTGTTACAGTAGTGTTCAGAATAATAGTAGTGCTATGTGACTAAAAGGATTAATCCAGGTTTTGAGTATATTTCTTATTGTTACATGGGAAACAAGGTACCAGTAGATTCAATCGATTCTCACAAATCCAACAAGACCAAATATTCATGACATGCACACTCTTAAGACTATGAAATTGGGTTATTAGTAAAAAAAAAAGTAGACAAGGGGGTGTTCACAATAATAGTAGCATCTGCTGTTGATGCTACAAACTGAAAACTATTATGTTCCAACTGCTTTTTTATCAATCCTGTGAATCACTACACTAGTATTTAGTTGTATAACTGTTATGTGCAGACGCAGGTTGCGGACCAACGTCTGACCGAACCCAGCGCTAAATAACCAGAAAGCGGTTCCAAAAACAAAACAAATTTATTTCCCTCTTGTGCAATACTTTGTGTACAACATAAATGTGCGGTTGTCTGGCGAGGTGAAGGACGGCGCGCTCTCCAGCGCCCAAATGGCTCAAAGCTCGGCACTTCTGAACCCAGACTCACCGCCGAACACCCCCCAGGTGGATACGACAAACTGACTCTGTGAAGGATGGAAAAGGTGAGGTAAGTCAACAGAGCTACAACAAATATCCTTCAGAGGCACACACTATCAGCAACACATTCAGGTCTGAACTTAAGCTTTATGTAAATGAGCAGCTTCTCACAACAGGTGGAGGATCATCATTCCGTATGCCACGGCAGTGAGAAGCAAACTGCACAATTCTCATCACTGTTCAAATATACTGCGTAACAAAATACCAAATTACTGTTAACACTTATTCAGACAATCATCACCTCTGATGTGTGCTGACAGCATGTGTCCCTCACCCGTCCTCCTTCACAGGCACGATGTGTCAAACCCTGGCGCGGTCCTCAGCATTTCACAAACGAACGTCACAAGGTCGAGTTCCCAGCAATTCTGCTCGAATCACTCATGGCTTAAATGCAGAACGCCATCTCATTATCTGCTTCAGCTGAAAGTCTTTAAGTTTGCACGTGAGCATCATCCACAGGTGCTGCAAGTCATTAGGCCTGCACGTGAACATCCTCCACAAGTGCAGCCAATAATGCTGATGAGGGTGAAGGACTCTTCTTCCAGCACCTTCTCCACAGACAAAACCCAGTTTGCATTCCACCTGGAGAGCAAAGAAAAGAAAACAACACCAAAATATCCAGCCAAACCCCCAACACACAACAGTACCCCCCATCAATGGGAAGCCTCCCGGCGACCGAACAGACCAGGCCCGAGAACAGCACCTCCCTCCGGGGTCCATGACAGGAAGCAGACGGCATAACGCTCCCAAAGTCCACCGCAGACAGCAGGACAGGGCACCGCGGCTGGAAGGCCGGCTGGCATCAACAAAAACCCCAAAAGAGTCCCATATACAACTGAACATACAAGAAAAACACAAAACCCACCCAAACCCTCCCCAGGGGACCGTCCCATCCAACCCCGGGAAGAAAAGAAAAACACCCAAATCCAAAAACCCAACATAGCCCCAACAACACAATACAAACATAAATTCACAAAGAAAAATAACAAACAACCCCCCCAGAACGACGTGCAGAGCCCAACACCCCCCAGAAGACCTTTACCGCCAGTTCCAGGAGTAACAGCCAAAGCCGGAATCCCACAGAGGCCCCCAGGTATTGCGCCCCCCAGAGGACCGTACCATCAACCCCAGGAGGCACCCTCCCCACAACCCAGGAACCCCAGACCCCACCACACTTGGCTAGTCGGCCCCACAAGCCAATTCCCCCCCAGAGGACCGTCCCATCAACCCTGGAGGTGGAACCTGGAAGGAAACATAAAAAACACAAAAATCCAACCCCCGGCGGACATCATTAAACCACCCCGGGGGCAAATAAAATAACCGGCAAACCCTGTTACCCCCCCCCAGCACACCGAAAGACCCCAGATCACTCCCAGAGCCTATCGTCAGCTCAATTTTGGCGAACGGCACAAAACTACCAAGCTGGGGAAGGAAACAGGAAAAACTAACCCAGTCCCATCCCCTAAGCGCAGCGGAAAACCGGAAATACGTCCGGTGCCCCAAACCGACCATACCACCAGCCCATCGGGAGGGGTGGAACTACCGAAATGGCGAACGGCACAGATCGGTCCACCACTCCGACTGAGGTACGTTCCCGCTGCACCACACCCCGGTAACACCAATGACGAATGGTCAAAGGCCCACCGGGGCTGGAGTGGAACCGGGCATCAAGGATATGATTCCTTCTTTATGTTCTCTAATGTCATATACTAACACAGTGCAGAGTAGCTACCTAAACTCTGTAACGGAGATAGAGTATCTCGTCAATAGTTTTACATCCTCATTGAAGACAACTTTGGATGCTGTAGCTCCTCTGAAAAAGAGAGCTTTAAATCAGAAGTGTCTGACTCCGTGGTATAACTCATAAACTCGTAGCTTAAAGCAGATAACCCGTAAGTTGGAGAGGAAATGGCGTCTCACTAATTTAGAAGATCTTCACTTAGCCTGGAAATAGAGTCTGTTGCTCTATAAAAAAGCCCTCCGTAAAGCTAGGACATCTTTCTACTCATCACTAATTGAAGAAAATAAGAACCCCAGGTTTCTTTTCAGCACTGTAGCCAGGCTGACAAAGAGTCAGAGCTCTATTGAGCTGAGTATTCCATTAACTTTAACTAGTAATGACTTCATGACTTTCTTTGCTAACAAAATTTTAACTATTAGAGAAAAAATTACTCATAACCATCCCAAAGACGTATCGTTATCTTTGGCTGCTTTCAGTGATGCCGGTATTTGGTTAGACTCTTTCTCTCCGATTGTTCTATCTGAGTTATTTTCATTAGTTACTTCATCCAAACCATCAACATGTTTATTAGACCCCATTCCTACCAGGCTGCTCAAGGAAGCCCTACCATTATTTAATGCTTCGATCTTAAATATGATCAATCTATCTTTGTTAGTTGGCTATGTACCACAGGCTTTTAAGGTGGCAGTAATTAAACCATTACTTAAAAAGCCATCACTTGACCCAGCTATCTTAGCTAATTATAGGCCAATCTCCAACCTTCCTTTTCTCTCAAAAATTCTTGAAAGGGTAGTTGTAAAACAGCTAACTGATCATCTGCAGAGGAATGGTCTATTTGAAGAGTTTCAGTCAGGTTTTAGAATTCATCATAGTACAGAAACAGCATTAGTGAAGGTTACAAATTATCTTCTTATGGCCTCGGACAGCGGACTCATCTCTGTGCTTGTTCTGTTAGACCTCAGTGCTGCTTTTGATACTGTTGACCATAAAATTTTATTACAGAGATTAGAGCATGCCATAGGTATTAAAGGCACTGCGCTGCGGTGGTTTGAATCATATTTGTCTAATAGATTACAATTTGTTCATGTAAATGGGGAATCTTCTTCACAGACTAAAGTTAATTATGGAGTTCCACAAGGTTCTGTGCTAGGACCAATTTTATTCACTTTATACATGCTTCCCTTAGGCAGTATTATTAGACGGTATTGCTTAAATTTTCATTGTTACGCAGATGATACCCAGCTTTATCTATCCATGAAGCCAGAGGACACACACCAATTAGCTAAACTGCAGGATTGTCTTACAGACATAAAGACATGGATGACCTCTAATTTCCTGCTTTTAAACTCAGATAAAACTGAAGTTATGGTACTTGGCCCCACAAATCTTAGAAACATGGTGTCTAACCAGATCCTTACTCTGGATGGCATTACCCTGACCTCTAGTAATACTGTGAGAAATCTTGGAGTCATTTTTGATCAGGATATGTCATTCAAAGTGCATATTAAACAAATATGTAGGACTGCTTTTTTGCATTTACGCAATATCTCTAAAATCAGAAAGGTCTTGTCTCAGAGTGATGCTGAAAAACTAATTCATGCATTTATTTCCTCTAGGCTGGACTATTGTAATTCATTATTATCAGGTTGTCGTAAAAGTTCCCTAAAAAGCCTTCAGTTAATTCAAAATGCTGCAGCTAGAGTACTGACGGGGACTAGAAGGAGAGAGCATATCTCACCCATATTGGCCTCTCTTCATTGGCTTCCTGTTAATTCTAGAATAGAATTTAAAATTCTTCTTCTTACTTATAAGGTTTTGAATAATCAGGTCCCATCTTATCTTAGGAACCTCGTAGTACCATATCACCCCAATAGAGCACTTCGCTCTCAGACTGCAGGCTTACTTGTAGTTCCTAGGGTTTGTAAGAGTAGAATGGGAGGCAGAGCCTTCAGCTTTCAGGCTCCTCTCCTGGGGAACCAGCTCCCAATTCAGATCAGGGAGACAGACACCCTCTCTACTTTTAAGATTAGGCTTAAAACTTTCCTTTTTGCTAAAGCTTATAGTTAGGGCTGGATCAGGTGACCCTGAACCATCCCTTAGTTATGCTGCTATAGACGTAGACTGCTGGGGGGTTCCCATGATGCACTGTTTCTTTCTCTTTTTGCTCTGTATGCACCACTCTGCATTTAATCATTAGTGATCGATCTCTGCTCCCCTCCACAGCATGTCTTTTTCCTGGTTCTCTCCCTCAGTCCCAACCAGTCCCAGCAGAAGACTGCCCCTCCCTGAGCCTGGTTCTGCTGGAGGTTTCTTCCTGTTAAAAGGGAGTTTTTCCTTCCCACTGTAGCCAAGTGCTTGCTCACAGGGGGTCGTTTTGACCGTTGGGGTTTTACATAATTATTGTATGGCCTTGCCTTACAATATAAAGTGCCTTGGGGCAACTGTTTGTTGTGATTTGGCGCTATATAAAAAAAATTGATTGATTGATTGATCAACCAAACCCAGAAAAACGCCCCTGACAACCCCCCCCTAGGTGCAGAGGTTTTCTGAGAAACGCTCAGTGTAACCAACCTGCACCACCCCACAACCCAAAAGACAAACGGTCTTAGAGCATGTGAGGCTGGGGTTAGGGAAACAGGGAAATAAAAACAACAAAACAAAACGACCCAATCCTCAAACAGAAATTACCTAAATTCAAATAATGATTACCTGAGTCCAGCCGAGCTCCGAACTGCCAGTCGTTCACTCCACCAGAACCGCCTGTAAATCCCCAAACAATTTATAACCCCTTACAAGAAAACAAAAACAGCCCAAATAACTAAACAACCAAAGATCTGACCCTTTTTTTTTTGTGTCCATTATTATGCCTGTCTAAGAACACCTGGAGATACGTCATTGTTATCTTTCTTGACGCCTATGTGACCGGGGCAATATGGCGGCTTCAGCTCGTCCTAGCTGCATGGGCTCATCCGCAAGAGGAGCCAGAGGTCCCGTCGGAGGAGTCTCAGTGGGGCGAAGAAGAGGCAGCCCTGATCTGTGTTGGGGAAAGCCCCGAGACGAAAAGACCCACTCTGATGTCCATCCTCTCTCGCGTCCACGCTCCTTTATCCGATCATCTAGACGAATAGCCAAAGATATTAGCTCATCTAAATCTTTTGGTTCGTCACGGACTGCTAGCTCGTCTTTTAATGAATCGTTCAAACCATCCACAAACACCCCTCTCAAAGCTGCGGCATTCCAACCAGACTGAGCAGAAAAAATTTGGAAATCCACGGTATAATCCACCGCACTCCGCCTCCCCTTGGGTGACGGAGTTATCTGCACCAGTATCGATAGTGCCGCAGCTGGAGCAGCAGGAAGCAGAACAGCTTGCGCTGCAAGCTCCGTAATGCGAGCATCTGTTTGTTTAATTTGATTTGCGAGAGGCCGTAATTGCTCCCATATCTTCTCCAAGTATTCTTGAACTCTTTCAGCAAAAGGAACCGCTTCTGCCGCTGGGTCCATTTTGGAATGGCCGGGAACTACTGTTATGTGCAGACGCAGGTTGAGGAGCGGACCAACGTCTGACCGAACCCAGCGCTAAATAACCAGAAAGCGGTTCCAAAAACAAAACAAATTTATTTCCCTCTTGTGCAATACTTTGTGTACAACATAAATGTGCGGTTGTCTGGCGAGGTGAAGGACGGCGCGCTCTCCAGCGCCCAAATGGCTCAAAGCTCAGCGCTTCTGGACCCAGACTCACCGCCGAACACCCCCCAGGTGGATACGACAAACTGACTCTGTGAAGGATGGAAAAGGTGAGGTAAGTCAACAGAGCTACAACAAATATCCTTCAGAGGCACACACTATCAACAACACATTCAGGTCTGAATTTAAGCTTTATGTAAATGAGCAGCTTCTCACAACAGGTGGAGGATCATCATTCCGTACGCCACGGCAGTGAGAAGCAAACTGCACAATTCTCATCACTGTTCAAAGTTACTGCGTAACAAAATATCAAATTACTGTTAACACTTATTCATACAATCATCACCTCTGATGTGTGCTGACAGCATGTGTCCCTCACCCGTCCTCCTTCACAGGCACGATGTGTCAAACCCTGGTGCGGTCCTCAGCGTCTCACAAACGAACGTCACCAGGTCAAGTTCCCAGCAATTCTGCTCGAATCACTCATGGCTTAAATGCAGAACGCCATCTCATTATCTGCTTCAGCTGAAAGTCTTTAAGTTTGCACATGAGCATCATCCACAGGTGCTGCAAGTCATTAGGCCTGCACGTGAACATCCTCCACAAGTGCAGCCAATAATGCTGATGAGGGTGAAGGACTCTTCTGCCAGCACCTTCTCCACAGACAAAACCCAGTTTGCATACCACCTGGAGAGCAAAGAAAAGAAAACAACACCAAAATATCCAGCCAAACCCCCCAACACACAACAATAACCACCATTTTTAATGATTTCTTCACATCTGCGAGGCATTAATTTTGTTGGTTTGGAACCAAGATTTTGCTCGTTTACTAGTGTGCTTGGGGTCATTGTCTTGTTGAAACACCCATTTCAAGGGCATGTCCTCTTCAGCATAAGGCAACATGACCTCTTCAAGTATTTTGACATATCCAAACTGATCCATGATACCTGGTATGCGATATATAGGCCCAACACCATAGTAGGAGAAACATGCCCATATCATGATGCTTGCACCACCATGCTTCACTGTCTTCACTGTGAACTATGGGTTGAATTCAGAGTTTGGGGGTCGTCTCACAAACTGTCTGTGGCCCTTGGACCCAAAAAGAACAATTTTACTCTCATCAGTCCACAAAATATTCCTCCATTTCTCTTTAGGCCAGTTGATGTGTTCTTTAGCAAATTGTAACCTCTTCTGCACGTCTTTTATTTAACAGAGGGACTTTGCGGGGGATTCTTGCAAATAAATTAGCTTCACACAGGCGTCTTTTAACTGTCACAGCACTTACAGGTAACTCCAGACTGTCTTTGATCATCCTGGAGCTGATCATTGGGTGAGCCTTTGCCATTCTGGTTATTCTTCTATCCATTTTGATAGTTGTTTTCCATTTTCTTCCACGCGTCTCTGGTTTTTTTTTTTATCCATTTTAAAGCATTGGAGATCATTGTAGATGAACAGCCTATAATTTTTTGCACCTGCGTATAAGTTTTCCCCTCTCCAATCAACTTTTTAATCAAACTACGCTGTTCTTCTGAACAATGTCTTGAACGTCCCATTTTCCTCAGGCTTTCAAAGAGAAAAGCATGTTCAACAGGTGCTGGCTTCATCCTTAAATAGGGGACACCTGATTCTCACCTGTTTGTTCCACAAAATTGACGAACTCACTGACTGAATGCCACACTACTATTATTGTGAACACCCCCTTTTCTACTTTTTTTTTACTAATAGCCCAATTCCATAGCCTTAAGAGTGTGCATATCATGAATGCTTGGTCTTGTTGGATTTGTGAGAATCTACTGAATCTACTGGTACCTTGTTTCCCATGTAACAATAAGAAATATACTCAAAACCTGGATTAATCTTTTTAGTCACATAGCACTATTATTATTCTGAACACTACTGTCCATGTTTGTCCATAAAATGCCAAAAAAAAACAATGAGAAATCTGCATCAGTGTCTCCCAAAACAAAAGATGACATTCTGAAATATCTTGTCCACAACCAAAGATATCCTGCTTGTTTTCCAAGAGAAAGAAAGAAATAATCATTTTTTCTAGATGGCAAATTGCATTATTATTATTATTTGGGTTTTCTTAGTAGTTTGGAAGGTCCTGCAACTTGAACTCTGACATGACCTCTGAAATGAAAAATTCAAGAGCTGATAATACAGGAAAAAAGTGCGACTTATATGCCAGAAAATCTGGTCATAATTGTAGCACGATGGCCTCAATTAGACCTGATTAAATAAAATATATTAATCCTCTCTCAACCACAAAAACCCACTGGAGACAGAGACTGCGTTTCCATCCCAGTTGAAAAATTCTTAATAAGTCATCTGGAGATCTTCAGATAAGTTTTGGAGACATCACCAGATGGACCAACACTGCTTTCCAGCGAAAAACAAGGTGATAAATCCAGAGTTCTTCAAAGAAAAACCCTCAGTGAAACTCAGGTCATTATGAATTATACGTCGTTATAACGGCTTAACGTCAGAATCTGAGCTTTTCCAGGACAGGAGGAGACCTAAAATATAATCAAATTAAGGCAGGAACCTCTCCAGACTATGAAAATTCCCCCACAACCAGATGGGAGCCATAAATCTTTGGGTCTCCACAACTTACTTTATCCTGAGTAAAGCGGTTTGAAATAAAAAATTTAGACAAGTATTCCTTTCATTGATATCTATGAAATGCTTTGCATGTGGTCATTCCATTTAGTGATGTGCTCATGTTAACTGATGTGTGTGTGCATGACCTTTCTCCAGTATCTAGAATGTTGATGTTGAAGTACTCTGTTTATCCAAAGGATATGTTTAAATGTCTAGTAATAATGTGTCCATTTGAGTGTCTTACAACAAATAGATATACCGCAAATTAATTAATGTGTTTAAATAGTGACTCATTTCTGTCTGCCCTCTTTTGAACACATGAAGTTTCTGTGAGATTACACCTACCCTAAATGGGCGGAGTTTGGTGATATAAGTCCCCCTTTAAAAGTTAGAACAGAGTCTTGCCTCGCTCTCTTCTGCCACCTCTTCTGCAACTTTTTCCTCTCTCTTTTGCTTAATGCTTAATTTCATTGTGGGCCAAAGCCTCATTGCGAAGCAAAGCTACGCTAAGCTAAGCTACCATGTGGCATTCATTCATTCTTTACTTTTGGGACAAACTCAAAGTTTAACCTGACACTTTAAAGGCGTCAAGTCTTTTGAATTTCTAAGAGAACTTCCGAGCTGAACTTTTCAAATTAAGAGCGAATTTACAGAAAGGCGACGTTTCCTTTTTCATGATAAATTTTTCTAATGCTCTTAAAGTTTTCACAAAATTGCAATTCACATAGATTTTTAATCTGGTCCAAACAAAGTTTTTGAAAGCTACTAAGAACCCCTTTTCAACAAAAACCTTCCACCTCTGGGTCACTGCACACTGACACGGAGCTGATTCCAAACCTGACTGCAGCCGTTAAAGCTGGTAAAACCAGCCGACACCATCCCTGGGATCACCCGGGGACACCTCTGAGGGAACCCCTCCAACCCAGGTGAGCTCACGCTGCCCGATGTCTATGACAGACAGACGGAACCAGCCCTCCACAGCAGCTAATCGACCCAGTCCAGGCTCCATGAAGGAAGTTTGTTGTCAATGGAAACAGGTGGCTTTCATCCCTTTGCTTTAAAACATTCATGTAATATTTTCCTTCATAATTGGCTTCAAAATTCATAACTAAATTCTAATCAGTTTTATTTACTTAAAGTTTTAAGCGTCACCTCTTTCTTCCAACGTCTCATGAGTGAGTAAGAAAATTGTTTCCATGAATGAACTTCATTTTCATCAGTGTCTATAAAATGCCAGTCAAATGTTCATTTCTTGTATAAATTGTAAATAAATTGTAAATATTTTCTGCTGTGGCTTATTTTGGTACAGAAGGAAACTCTTGGTCAACCGTATTATGAGAATTCATCAAAGTGGAAAAGTGTGCTGTGGTCTGATGAGTCCACATTTCAAATTGCTTTTGGAAATCATGGACGTCATGTCCTCTGGACAAAAGAGGAAAAAGGCCATCCAGATTGTTACCAGCACAAAGTTCAAAAGCCAGCATCTGTGATGGTATGGGGGTGTGTTAGTGCCCATGGCATGGACAACTTACACATCTGTGATGGCACCATCAATGCTGAAAGGTACATCCAGGTTTTGGAGCAACACATGCTGCCATCCAAGCAACGTCTTTTTCAGGGATGTCCCTGCTTATTTCAGCAAGACAATGCCAAGACACATTCTGCACGTGTTACAACAGCGTGGCTTCATAGTAAAAGAGTGAGTGTCATGATTGGGTATAAAAGGAGTATCCCCAAAAGGCTCAGCCATTCACAAGCAAAGATGTTGCAAGAAACTTGTTGCAGGCATCCATTTCAAAATGAGCAAATATATATAGTATATACAAAAACAAAAGTCTATCAGTTTGAACATTTTCTTTGTGGTGTATTCAATTGAATATAGGTTGAAGAGGGTTTGCAAATCATTGTCATCTGTTTATGTGTTTGTGTCGCATATAAATCAAAGTCACAGCAGTTTCGCGCAACCGTGCTCTAATGACCCCATCCACATTGAGGAGATTTTCAGTTGTAATGAAAAACTATGTGCCTGGAGTAGAGTCGAGTCAAGCCGAGCCAAGTAGTACTAGAACTATATAATGAAAAAGCACCAAAAGTTCCTATCCTCACCTATGGTTATGAACTTTGGGTAATGACCGAAAGAATAAGGTTCTGGATACAAGCAGCGGAAATGAGATTCCTCCAACGGACATCTGGACTTACACTCCAGGATAGGCCGAGAAGTTCAACTATCTGGGAGGGAGAGTAGAGCTGCTGCTTCTTTGCATCAACGGAAGTAAACTGAGGTGGTTCAAGAATCTGGTGAGGAGGCCCCCTGGTAGACTCCTCCCTGGGAGGTCTTCCAGGCATGCCCAAGGACATGCTGGAGGGATTATATTTCCCAACTGTCTTGGGAATGCCTTGGGATCCCTTGGGAACAGAGGACTTGCCCGAGGATAGGAAAGTGAGGGCTGAACTGCTTATTCTACTGCTCCCACAACCTAGGTCTGGATAAGCGGCAGAATATGAAAGAATGAATGTCCGTAAAGGCTGGCTGGGATGGATTAACTCACTCACTCACCCACACGTCTGCATTTTTCATTTCCAAGCTCGAAGTTGTTACCAGCATACAAAATAAACGGAACCAAATATACAGTAGTGTTCAGAATAATAGTAGTGCTATGTGACTAAACTAAACTATGTGACTAAAACTACTAAGAAAACCCAAATAATAATAATAATAATAATAATAATAATAATGCAATTTGTCATCCAGAAAATATGATTATTTCTTTATTTCTCTTGGAAAACAAGCAGAATATCTTTGGTTGTGGACAAGGTATTTCAGAATGTCATCTTTTGTTTTGGGAGACACTGATGCAGATTCCTCATTGTTTTTTGGGCATTTTATGGACAAACACATACAGTAGTGTTCAGAATAATAGTAGTGTTATGTGACTAAAAAGATTAATCCAGGTTTTGAGTATATTTCTTATTGTTACATGGGAAACAAGGTACCAGTAGATTCAGTAGATTCTCACAAATCCAACAAGACCAAGCATTCATGATATGCACACTCTTAAGGCTATGAAATTGGGCTATTAGTAAAAAAAAGTGGAAAAGAGGGTGTTCACAATAATAGTAGTGTGGCATTCAGTCAGTGAGTTCGTCAATTTTGTGGAACAAAAAGGTGTGAATCAGGTGTCCCCTATTTAAGGATGAAGCCAGCACCTGTTGAACATGCTTTTCTCTTTGAAAGCCTGAGGAAAATGGGATGTTTAAGACATTGTTCAGAAGAACAGCGTAGTTCGATTAAAAAGTTGATTGGAGAGGGGAAAACTTATACGCAGGTGCAAAAAATTATAGGCTGTTCATCTACAATGATCTCTAATGCTTTAAAATGGACAAAAAAAACCAGAGACGCGTGGAAGAAAACAGAAAACAACCATCAAAATGAATAGAAGAATAACCAGAATGGCAAAGGCTGTTATGTGCCGACGCGGGTTGAAGAGCGGACCTGCGTCTGAGTGAACCCAGTGCTAAATAACCAGAAAGCGGTTCCAAAAACAAAACAGTTTTATTTCCCCTTTTGTGCAATACTTAGTGTACAACATAAAAGTGCGTTTGTCTGGCGGAGTGAAGGACGGCGCGCTCTCCAGCGCCCAAAGGGATCGAAGCCCGGCGCTTCTGGACTCAACTTCACCGCCAAACACCCCCCAAGTGGACACGACAAACTGACTCTCTGATGTGTGCTGACAGCATGTGTCCCTCACCCGTCCTCCTTCACAGGCACGATGTGTCAAACCCAGGCGCGGCCCTCAGCGTCTCACAAACGAACGTCACAAGGTCGAGTTCCCGGCAATTCTGCTTGAATCACTCATGGCTTAAATGCAGAACGCCATCTCATTATCTGCTTCAGCTGAAAGTCTTTAAGTCTGCACGTGAGCATCATCCACAGGTGCTGCGAGTCATTAGGCCTGCACATGAACATCCTCCACAAGTGCAGCCAATAATGTTGATGAGGGTGAAGGATTCTTCTGCCAGCACCGTCTCCACAGACAAAAACCAGTTTGCATACCACCTGGAGAGCAAAGAAAAGAAAACAACACAAAAAAATCCAGCCAAACCCCCCAACACACAACAAAGGCTCACCCATTGATCAGCTCCAGGATGATCAAAGAACGTCTGGAGTTACCTGTAAGTGCTGTGGCAGTTAGAAGACGCCTGTGTGAAGCTAATTTATTTGCAAGAATCCCCCGCAAAGTCCCTCTGTTAAATAAAAGACGTGCAGAAGAGGTTACAATTTGCCAAAGAACACATCAACTGGCCTAAAGAGAAATGGAGGAATATTTTGTGGACTGATGAGAGTAAAATTGTTCTTTTTGGGTCCAAGGGCCACAGACAGTTTGTGAGACGACCCCCAAACTCTGAATTCAAGCCACAGTTCACAGTGAAGACAGTGAAGCATGGTGGTGCAAGCATCATGATATGGGCATGTTTCTCCTACTATGGTGTTGGGCCTATATATCGCATACCAGGTATCATGGATCAGTTTTGGATATGAATACTTGAAGAGGTCATGTTGCCTTATGCTGAAGAGGACATGCCCTTGAAATGGGTGTTTCAACAAGACAATGACCCCAAGCACACTAGTAAACGAGCAAAATCTTGGTTCCAAACCAACAAAATTAATGCCTCGCAGATGTGAAGAAATCATTAAAAACGGTGGTTATACAACTAAATACTAGTTTAGTGATTCACAGGATTGATAAAAAAGCAGTTGGAACATAATAGTTTTCAGTTTGTAGCGTCAACAGCAGATGCTACTATTATTGTGAACACCCCCTTGTCTATTTTTTTTTACTAATAACCCAATTTCGTAGTCTTAAGAGTGTGCATATCATGAATGCTTGGTCTTGTTGGATTTGTGAGAATCGGCTGAATCTACTGGTACCTTGTTTCCCATGTAACAATAAGAAATATACTCAAAACCTGGATTAATCCTTTTAGTCACATAGCACTACTATTATTCTAAACACTACTGTATAACTACGGACCTAATCTGAAGTATTGCAAATCACAGTTGGTATTCAGCCACGTTTTATCAGAATTGCATTTAAGGGATGAGTTATTCTCTCTTTTGACACAGAGTCATTCCAGCAGTACCCAAGGTTCCTCTGAAGACACCTAGTACCAAAGATATGCAGTCATCGTCTTAGGCCACTGGTTAGCATTAAGTGTCAAAACCACACACCAGGGGTACCCAAGTTCGGTCCTCGAGATCGACCTTCCTGACTCTCTTAGTTGTCTCCCTGCTCCAACACACCTGAATCCAATGAAAGACTCATTAAAAGCCTGCTAACGAGTCTTTCATTGGATTCAGGTGTGCTGGAACAGGGAGACAACTAAGAGTGTCAGGAATGTAGATCTCGAGAACCGAACTTGGGCACCCCGCTGTACACCAAGGCAGGTAGCAGCAGACTTGGACCTTCGTTCTCCTGCATAGCGATAGGCATCACCAAACTCCTCAATCCAGCAACCTCATGGCCCCACAAGCTCTTCTCATATGCCTCTCAATCTCAAAGACTGAGGGCCCAGAGACATGCAGGTCACTGCCAAGACAAGTGAATGTCTTTACATTCACAGCTTCAAGGTAGTCAAGTGGAACAGCCCCACAAAGTTCATCACAACACCAGCAATTCCAACAGCAATTAACACCCAAAAATAGCAAGTAGCCCTTGAAAAGGAAGACAACGAAAACCAAAATGGAAGAAAGAGGAAGACCTGCTGCTGGGTGCAGCAACAGCACATACCACTTCAGCACCACATGGATGAGAGCTGAGAAAAAGAAACATGAATACAGACTGTAAACATCATCAGTGCAGCTTTACTGCTGACTGCACTGCTGTGGAATGGAGAAAAACAAAAAGTGGTACCAAGAGATAACAGCTTAGAATAAAGCAGCAGCTGTTCCAGGCTGCAGAAATTCAGATGATTTTTTCAGAGTCAGCATTTATGCTGTAAACGCTGAGTCGAGAACAACTAACCGCTAATGACAGCATTAATACAGCCGTGCGACAACAGAAGGCTGTGTAGCAAAAATTTATGTCCACAATCTACAGTTCAGTACCAAATTTTTGCTTTTTGCATCCGTTGTATGAATACCACAAGGAGCCTGTGCACGTGCAGAGCGACAGGAAGTGGAAAGCTGTTTTGGCAGGTTCAAAATAAAAGTCCATTTATTTTGCCGACAATTTACATTAGGCTCACCACAGTGGGTTAGTGGTTAGCACCGTTGCCTCACAGGAAGAAGGCTGCGGGATCGATTCCCACCTGGTCCTTTCTGTGTGGAGTTTGCATGTTCTCCCCATGTTTGTGTGGGTTCTCTCCGGGTGCTCCGCCTTCCTCCCACATTCAAACACATGCAGGTTAGGTGGATTGGAAACTTGAAATTAGGTGTGTATGTGTGTGTGTGTGTCCATCCATATGTGACCATGGGACAAACTGCCATTAGTCCAGGGTGAACACGCCCCATGACTGCTGGGATATGCTCCACCCCCATGAACCTTGGAGTCAGTAAGTATAGAAAATTAATGATTTATATTATATAACAGCTGAGAGGATCCTTGTCATTTGATTGGTGCTTTGTATGTCACATGACATGGATTAATTCATCCCATTTGTGTTGAATTACATTTAAAGTGCAAATTTGGTTCCATACATTTGGTACCATTGCACTCTGCACATGTGCACACACACACGCAAATGAACACTTGTGCTCGCACACGCATGCGCACACATGCTTGTGAATGCGCAAGCACGCTCACATGCTCATGCACGCTCGCCCACATGTGTTCATGTGCGCACCCACACACACGAAACAAATCCGCTGTGCTGTCTGGAGGCTGTTGGCAGGAAGTTGGAATGAAAAGCTGGACTCATTTCTGATGTGATTTTTTTTTTTTTTTTTTTTGCTGCGCTGAGGATGTACAGTCTTTTTTTGGTAGGACACTGGTTGCATGTGTGTGCGCAGGAGACAACAACACGATGATTTAATTGAGCGAACTGACGCTGCTAATTCTTTTAACACACACACACACACACAATCCACTCTGCTGTAAGACGTCTGGATGCATGAAGACCTGGTCACATGAAACGCTGACGTGATTTTTGGCTGGACTTTTTCTTTTTTTTTTATGGGAATCCAAGTCAGTGCACAGTATCACTGGGCTACACGTCACAATTTGGACTTGAGCGGCAGTGAAACACCAAAATGTAAGTCCCTTTTCTGTTGTTTCTAAATTAATAAAATGTCAAATGATGACAAGGATCTATGTTAGCTTTCAATGGAACAAATATTTAATTAAATAATTAAATTTAATATTTGTTCCATTGAACTCAGAAACATTATTTGGATATGAGGCTGTTTTTGGAGCGGCTTTCCTCTTACACACACAATTCCACCTGCTCTGTGCGCTGGACGCTGTATATAAAATAATTATTTTGTAGGATTAATCATTTTCTGCCAAACCTTGGATGCTGAAAACACCTCTAATCACTTCTGGAATCACAGA
The DNA here is from genome assembly GCF_902500255.1 of Thalassophryne amazonica. NCBI lineage: Eukaryota > Metazoa > Chordata > Actinopteri > Batrachoidiformes > Batrachoididae > Thalassophryne > Thalassophryne amazonica. The sequence continues at coordinate 5,339,641 of NC_047122.1, forward strand.
GGACTGTTTCATCTGGACACTTTTTTTTCCTCTCTTTCCTGCTCCTTTTCCTCCTGTTCCTGTGGAACAGCTTAAGGTAACTATTTTTAATGTTTTTATAGCTTGATAAAACAGTTCCTAGCTGTAAAAGTATGTCTATAGATGATTTAATATCTTGTTAATGGATCACATGAGCTCCGCTGTGTGTGCGCACTGACGCAGTGACTCATCATCACGCTTCAAACAAGCATTTAGGCAGAACAACAGGTCACAAAAGAGTGAATTTTCAGTCAATATTGGGTGACTGCGTGAAAGTGGATGAGTGTTTAAAGCCATGGCAGATAATAACTCCAGTGAAGCCGCTAAAATCAGAGCAGAAGCTGTGCAGCCACACAGAAGGAGAGCATGCAAAAGACCGATTTTGAAGACATAAGACAAAGTTATGTGTAAAAGTTTGTATAACACAAAAGTTGTACCATGGTGACTTGTAAGGTGTGGAAGAAATACAGAAATATATATCTGGTCTGGTCTGCTTGAGGTTTCTTCCTCAGAGGGAGTTTTTCCTTACCACTGTTGCTCTGGGGGTTAGTAAGGTTAGACCTTACTTGTGCAAAGCTCCTTGAGGCAACTCTGTTGTGATTTGGTGCTACATAAATGAAAATAAATTGAAATTGAAATATTAAAACATGCATGTTCATTCCTTCTATATAAGCACCTGTAAAAGTATGTTTATGATCAATTTAACATCTTGTTCATGGATCAGATGAGGCGCACTCTGTGCACGCTGACTGGCACCCAAGATGAGCATTTACGCAAAACGCCAGCTCACAAAAGAATGATTTTGCAGTCAATAACGGACAAACACAAAGTTTTAAGTTGGATCACAGTGCAAAAGTGGCTGTGTGTTTAAAGCCTCAGAAGAAATAATGCCAAACAAGCTGCAAAAGGAGTGCAGAGCTGTCCAGGAATGCAGAACGAGAGCATGCAAAAAAGTGATTTTGCATACATAACACAAAGTTAAAGTTGGATCACGGTGACTGTAAGCCGCGGAAGAAATAAAGAAATAATTTTCTTTTTTCTTTGGAAGTGATCCACAGTTGCAGCAGCGGGTGTATCTAATTAAAGCGTCACCTCATTGTGGTGTCTTTTTGTGTGGTCACAGAGAGCTGGGTGAACACACAGAACTGCTGCATTTAATGACTCTGGAACTCAGGTGAACAGCAGCCTGGTGCACACCGGCCGTGTCGTGCCAAAGTAGTTATCTCCGTCAGAGTTTGTATCCCCTGGCGCAGGAGCGCACACTCACTCAGTGCAGCGTCATTTTTTTGGGCTGCATTTAAAAAATGTGACATCTTGAATGGATGCTGTGAATTAAAAACCCAAACTTTAAAGGGACCAAGTGTGGGAGGGCTGGAAGTTTGGACCAAACCCATGACTAAACGTGCACCAGCGTCATGTTAACATGGCACTACATGGATCATATGTGGCTGGATCATATCCTGCAACATGAGCCACTCGAGGCACAAATGACATGTCGGTCGTGGCTCACTAGAGGCTGACACGTGGCACATGTGAGGTACAGAGAGGCACGTGGAGGCACCTTAGTAGCAGATACGTGACGGCTAAAAATGTGGATCATTCTTCAATAATCACTGACACACCCATGCCTGGCTCATTATTCATGGCTTATTATTAGGTGGGACTGAGGCTTAAGATATCTTCATTTCAGAACTTTGATTCTCAAAAAGGTCCACAGTTTGACAAATGCTGACTCAACTGGAGAAAAAACAAATCTCAGCATGATGACTGAACACGCGTTGATTGATAGCAGAAACTTCTGAAAGAAACCATGCAAATCAGCTCAGCTGCAGCGAGCCTGACGGAGCGACAGCAAACACACTGCTGCTGCCACACCCATCGTCACGGTAAACCCTGCCGATCAGGTCAGCCGCACACATATTTATTCTAATTCTGCTCAGAGAGACTGACACATACTTAAAAATATGTAGAAACTCTAACCCTCATAAGCCCAAGCTTGTGGCACAATAATCTTCATGTGAGACTCATAAGACTCACCGAGCCCACACCATCCATACACATACACACACACAAATACAGGCCCTCATAGCCCGACAGAAAACACGCAATAAACACACTCCTACCTGCAATTTGGCGGCGGGTCCAAGGTTATCTCTGCCAGCTCCTTCTGGATTCTGAAAAGAAAGACAGGCGCTATAATCAAACACACACACAACAGACACAGTTACACAAATCTTGCCTGGAAAATCAATCTCCAAGTGTACACTCTGACAAGCACACTGATTTGCTAATGAGCTCCTGAGTGCTGATGCAGGTCCAGGGGCAGCTGCTGCTAACTAATTTTGTTGTGTGTGCCAATAATGACATGTTTGTTCAGCGCATTTATAGAGATGAGGAAGTGTTGTCAAAACTGAAACAGAAAAGTGATTTGTTTTTCTTTTCTACTTACCTCTGAAAGTACCTTTTTAACTTAAGGATGACTTAAAGACCATCTATTATCAGTGCTTCCAGAAGGGGCGGTTGTCAGCCCAATTGGGCTCCTTTTACTGGCTCCTGGGCGGGAAAAAGTGTTGGGCGAGTGCATATACAGTGTGAACACAAAACACTCCTTGGTTTCAAATATTTATAATATCAAAAGTTACATGAATAATTTTCCAATTTTGGTACCTACAGTTGCAGAAACTCAAGTTTTTTTTTTTCTCTTTTGCAGATTTTTTTCTTCAAAATTGTAAAATTATTCATGTAACTTTTGATATTATAAATATTTGAAACCAATATTTATTGAAATATTTATTGATGTGTTTGATACAATCTCTGAATACGAGGTCTGTCCAAAAAGTATCGGACCTTTTTATTTTTTGCAAAAACCATATGGATTTGAATCACATGTGATTGCATCAGCCAAGCTTGAACCTTCGTGCGCATGCATGAGTTTTTTCATGCCTGTTGGTTGCGTCATTCGCCTGTGAGCAGGCTTTGAGTGAGCAATGGTCCACCCCTCTCGTCGTTTTTTTTATTGCGAATAAATGTCTGAACGATTTGGAGCTTTGTGAGACCAACACGGAGGTGGTTTTGTCCTGCGCAATAAACAGCACGGTGGTGCATCAGTCCGCTTTTCTTTCCATGAAAAAAACTCCTTTAATAGTGGAATGTGCTGAAAAAGTGCTGATGTCCATGCCTTTTTCCTTTTTTTGTGGAAGTCAGACGACGTCCCGGATCAACAAAGCCTTCACGTTGGAAATGATCTGGTTGATTCAGCCTGTCGATCGGCGCTGGGAGCGCGGTGTGCTCTCAGCAGTTGTGGGCCATCCTTAAAGCGGCAGTAACACTCCTTAATCTGTGTAATCCCCACAAAATCGTCCCTGAAAGCCATATTAATTTTCCGAACGGTGTCCACCTGGAGGTCTCTCACAGTTTCTGGAAAAAAACTGATGCAGCAAAGCTCCAAATCGTTCAGACATTTATTCGCAATAAAAAAAAAACGACGAGAGGGGTGGACCACTGCTCACACAAAGCCTGCTCACAGGTGAATGACGCAACCGACAGGCATGAAAAAACTCACGCATGTGCACAAAGGTTCAAGCTTGGCTGATGCAATCACACGTGATTCAAATCCATATGGTTTTTGCAAAAAATAAAAAGGTCTGATACTTTTTGGACAGACCTCGTATAGTCAAACAGCCGTATTAAGTCTAATATCAGTTAACTTATCTCTTTAGTGTTCTAGTTTTACAGATTTTAATGTGTATTACTGCTAATGTGTTTTATACAGTAAACCTTCCAGTAATGAGATTACTTTCATTCATTTGACAATATTTATTAAATTTTTCACAAGAATACTTTTGTTTTTCTCCCTTACTACAAACGGTATAACATTAGTTTTCATTAGAATGTAGGCTGAACTGTACACATGCATTAGCTTTCATCAGATTGTAAAATTAACGATATACAGATTATGATTAATTGTATGTGTGGGAAACAAATTGGACTATATACATTCCATTTTCACAAAGAAAATTACAAAGGCTTTAACAAGGGGTCCATTCTGGTAGTTTGTCAAGAGGCAGGTCACAGCAAAAAGTTGACTGATGCTACCAGTTAAGGACGAGGGGATCACTGTGCTGAATACCTTGTGTTCTTTAACCTTTCTTATCACATGCTCAACATGGAGTCTGAGCCGCGCAATGGACTGGGTCTTCCTCACCTCTGTTCCAGATAGCCGTGTCTTCTTTTTGAGAAAAGCAGGTATGTGGACTGTGCAGGGGACCAGATCTTCCACGAGGAATCCTTATCCACCATTATGGCCATTGAGGGCTTCAGGAGAGCCCCAGACCAGACTGCTTCAGGATCTCACACTTACTGATGGCCTTCATAGAGAAGGGATATGAATGTGACCGGTCCATGAGGGGCGATCCCAATCAGCCCCTTAGATGTGCTGTGGGACTTGTAGCTTGAGTACAGCTCACTCTTCAGCACTAGAGAGTCAGCGTTTGGCAGTATAGCTCTGTACAGTCCAGAATGATGTGGGTGGATGGATGAGATTTATTGTCACTGTCATTACAACAACAGTGCAACAACAATGAGATTACGTCCACACTCACATTTCCACAGACAAGATACAGCAATTAATCCACAATTATTACTTGTTTACTGTAATAATGCCACACATGAGAATTAAGACAACACATATACATTTGACATTGTTTATGTGCACTAAACTTGAAACAGTCCGTTTTCCGAATTGAGGCGATGTGAGTGTGTGGTAGCCGCTGCAACTGGAGTCATGCCACCGCCAGCTTGGGGGGGGGGGAGACCTGCCGCAGCTAAAACCGTGCAGCCCCCGGAGGGGAGAAGGGGTGCCGTGAGTGGTGGCCGGGATGGGATGTGTGATGGGGAGCAGGAGGGTGAGGTAGGAGAGAAAGTGGAGCATGCTTCAGTCTTTGTCCATGTGTGAGTCTGTCCTTGTACTGGAGTCAGAGAGATAAGGAAGCAGCCAATGTTCCTCAAGGCCGTAGAAATTCTTCTGGAGGAAAACAGCGGGGCATTTTGTCCTTCAGAGGCTGATAAGCCTGCCGTGTTTGTGGTTGAGCAGTGAAAACACTTTTACAGCTTCACATGAACAAACCAGATCCCAAATTATGAATATTCCCTGGTCTCTGAAATCTTCTTCACCTTCCCCTGCAAGGTGCACATTTCCTCCGATGTTATCCAACCTGCGTCTGAGTTCAAGGGTTAATGCAGTCTGAGAATGCATCGCCTTGCCCAACTCATTAATCATGACGGACAAGTGAAGGGTTGTGGTTTTGGTGGCAGCTGTCTTGCCAATTTTCTGGTAGTTCAGGGCAGCACATAAGCCAATAAGTACCAGCCCTCCTACTATGAAACCAAATATGAATAAATCCTCGACGTCCTCCACAGAGAATGGCACAAAGCATGCGACACGCCACGTCTCCCAGGCGTCGAGAACATTAGCCCGCAGTGTAATTTCCATCTGGGCACACAGGGTCCCCCACCCCGATCTTCTTGTAGAAAAAAATGGTGTCAATAGCGTTCAGAGACCAGCTGATCAATTCCATGGTTAATCCAATATAGCTTTGAAGAATTCACAGTCTGGTGAAGTAGGGACTTTGAATGTTGGAGCAGAGATATAGGAGAGAGAAGGAGATGCAACCACCCTCGCTGGAGTCCCAAGCTGTTTTAGTTTGGTGATTGGTGGATCTTATGTACCAGGGCTAATGACAAATAGCACATGAAGAGAAAGAACTCATCAACAGGCTGAAGAGACTTAAAAAAGAAAAAGAAAATATATGGTTATTATCAGTTGTCCTGCAGGCAATCACATTACCTGTATTTTGAGAATACACAATCCAAATAAAAAATGCAGTTATGGTTGGAAAAGCATGGTGAACATCTTGTCCAGGAGTTGCAGTCTGTGTCCTTGTCACACGCACCATGTCAGGTAAGGCAAGTTCAATCCGGCTCCAAAATGACATCAGGTGTGCAAACCTGTTCATGGGACATAGAAAAGTACCGCTTTTACAGCTCTTCCTTGTGGCCTTGTGTTATGTAATTAAATAGATTAGTGGCAAAGTGTGTTCTATAATACAGAGATCGCTGGTTCAGGGCCTGATTTAGATTTCCCACATAGTGCAATATTTACTTAATCATTCTTTTTTTTACATGGTTCACAGTTTGAATCAAATTTTGTGAACACAAATGGCCAAAAAATAAATGAATAAATGAAATTAATACAGCGCCTCTACATGCATTCCATCCCCCACGTTGAGCCACGTTCTCAAATCAAAAATCAAAATCAGGGAATATCTTTTGAAAGGATGGTAAATGGTAAATGGACTGCATTTATAAAGCGCTTTTCCATCTGCATTAGACGCTCAAAGTGCATTTCAATAATGCCTCACATTCACCCCGATGTGAGGGTGCCATATAAGGTGCTTACTACACCGGGATGAATAGGGGATTAAAGACCTTTGCCAAGGGCCCTTAGTGTCATGGTCCGGCCCTTTAGGGCCTTCTGTCATAGTTATGGTCTTGTATCCACATTCATGCTCTGACTCTTCTGTCTTGTCATGCTCAAGTTATCACTGATTTTGTTTCCGTTCATCTTCTTTGTATCTGTCACTCCAGTCTTAGTTTGATTCTGTTCATTTCATTTCTTGCATTATGCTTTGGTCACCAGTGTGGTTTTCTTTTGAGCATCTTGTATTCTTAGCTTAGTGATGTTCATCACATTTTTGTATTATGCTTTAGTCACAGGTATTGGTCATTATTATCACTTTACCGAGGCGTTGCTAGGCTGGTATTGTAGATTTACATCAATGCTACCTGGCTATACCCGCCCACTGTGCGTAAACAAATGACGTCATAGCGAGCAGCCCAAGAACTGTCTGCAGAGGGGGAAAAAAACAAACAATTAAAAAGGCGAGAAGAGTGTGATGGTCCCAATATAGAAATTCCGGATGATTTTCTCATGGATAGTACGACAACAGCAGCCATGAGCAGCCAGCTTGATGAGGACGCACTGCCGAATTTGGAGAGCAACGCGCCAGCCGACACAACAAAAGTTAAAGTGAGCTGACTTTTTATGTACGCGTTACGTGTTGTGTATCTCAGTAAAAAGTGATAATAATGCAAATAACATGCTGATGTCGTGCGGTATGCATTTTCTGAGTCCCTCCGTCCATGACCAGTTGCCCAAAATGACAGATATTTGCCCTTGTCTAACTCGGGCAAATATTTGTCATTTTGGGCGACTGGTCATGAACGCCGGGCCTCTGAAAATGCATACCGCCCTCCAAAAGCATGTTATTGTATTATTATTTATCTTCAAGTGTCTCATCTGATTATGTTCTGTTTGTTATTTATTGCTTATCAGTTAATTCCTTTTATTTATTGCACTAATTTGTAGTCACTGGTTGCTGTCAATTCTGTTCGTTATTTAGTCTTAGTTTATGCTGTCATCTCACCATTGGTTATTGCATTCGCTATTATATTTTTATCCGTCTCACTCCGGTTCTAGTTTTGATTAAGATAATTGATTTCCTTGTTTTCTGCCACTTACTTAGTTCTGACAGGTCTGGTTAATATATTATTATTGTTTTAGCTTTGTTCATAGTTCAGCATTTCCTTCATGCCTGTCCAAGTATGTTCTCACTCCATATCACTGCACCAGCCATTTGTTTTTGTCTCACACTTTGTTTCTGTCTGCTTTGTATTTTCACTCACTCCCACTCTTGCACTTGCTCACGTCTTTGTTACTTTCATCACTCCACTGTGTTTTCCTGCCTTGACTCTCTTGCACTTTCCTTTGTCTTTCCCGGTCACGCCCCCTTCCAGAACCTTCAATGACACCTGTGTCTTGTTCCACTAATTACAACCCCTGGCAAAAATTATGGAATCACGGGCCTCGGAGGATGTTCATTCAGATGTTTAATTTTGTAGAAAAAAAAGCAGATCACAGAAATGACACAAAACTAAAGTCATTTCAAATGGCAACTTTCTGGCTTTAAGAAACACTATAAGAAATGAAGAAAAAAAATTGTGGCAGTCAGTAATGGTTACTTTTTTAGACCAAGCAGAGGAAAAAAAATATGGACTCACTCAATTCTGAGGAATAAATTATGGAATCACCCTGTAAATTTTCATCCCCAAAACTAACACCTGCATCAAATCAGATCTGCTCGTTAGTCTGCATCTAAAAAGGAGTGATCACACCTTGGAGAGCTGTTGCACCAAGTGGACTGACATGAATCATGGCTCCAACATGAGAGATGTCAATTGAAACAAAGGAGAGGATTATCAAACTCTTAAAAGAGGGTAAATCATCACGCAATGTTGCAAAAGATGTTGGTTGTTCACAGTCAGCTGTGTCTAAACTCTGGACCAAATACAAACAACATGGGAAGGTTGTTAAAGGCAAACATACTGGTAGACCAAGGAAGACATCAAAGCGTCAAGACAGAAAACTTAAAGCAATATGTCTCAAAAATCGAAAATGCACAACAAAACAAATGAGGAACGAATGGGAGGAAACTGGAGTCAACGTCTGTGACCGAACTGTAAGAAACCGCCTAAAGGAAATGGGATTTACATACAGAAAAGCTAAACGAAAGCCATCATTAACACCTAAACAGAAAAAAACAAGGTTACAATGGGCTAAGGAAAAGCAATCGTGGACTGTGGATGACTGGATGAAAGTCATATTCAGTGATGAATCTCAAATCTGCATTGGGCAAGGTGATGATGCTGGAACTTTTGTTTGGTGCCGTTCCAATGAGATTTATAAAGATGACTGCCTGAAGAGAACATGTAAATTTCCACAGTCATTGATGATATGGGGCTGCATGTCAGGTAAAGGCACTGGGGAGATGGCTGTCATTACATCATCAATAAATGCACAAGTTTACGTTGATATTTTGGACACTTTTCTTATCCCATCAATTGAAAGGATGTTTGGGGATGATGAAATCATTTTTCAAGATGATAATGCATCTTGCCATAGAGCAAAAACTGTGAAAACATTCCTTGCAAAAAGATACACAGGGTCAATGTCATGGCCTGCAAATAGTCCAGATCTTAATCCAATTGAAAATCTTTGGTGGAAGTTGAAGAAAATGGTCCATGACAAGGCTCCAACCTGCAAAGCTGATCTGGCAACAGCAATCAGAGAAAGTTGGAGCCAGATGGATGAAGAGTACTGTTTGTCACTCATTAAGTCCATGCCTCAGAGACTGCAAGCTGTTATAAAAGCCAGAGGTGGTGCAACAAAATACTAGTGATGTGTTGGAGCATTCTTTTGTTTTTCATGATTCCATAATTTTTTCCTCAGAATTGAGTGATTCCATATTTTTTTCCCTCTGCTTGGTCTAAAAAAGTAACCGTTACTGACTGCCACAATTTTTTTTCCTGATTTCTTATAGTGTTTCTTAAAGCCAGAAAGTTGCCATTTGAAATGACTTTAGTTTTGTGTCATGTCTGTGATCTGCTTTTTTTCTACAAAATTAAACATCTGAATGAACATCCTCCGAGGCCGGTGATTCCATAATTTTTGCCAGGGATTGTACATCACCAGTTATTTAAGCCATCACAGTCTCAGTCCCTTTGTTGTTGAATGTCTTTCACTTTCCGGCTCTCACTTCCTGCCACATTTTGTCTTGCAAGCAGCTTGGCAGTATTAAACCTTGTTTTGTCCTTGAACACGTTTTTGTCTCTGCCTTTGATTGCCACCACGCTTTGTATTTTGACCTCAGCCTGTTTTTTGACCAGGCCTCAGCCTCACGTCTGTTGGTACCTTTGCCTCATTGCTGGACAACCTGTGAACCGAATCCCTGCCTATTTCAACGATTAAACCTAATTCAAACTGCACGTGCTGTGAGTTTGCATTTGTGTCCACCTGGTTTGTGCCCCGCCCTGACACTTAGTGATTTTCCAATCAGGCTGGGATTTGAACCGAGGATCTTCTGGTCTCAAGCCCAACACTTAACCACTAGACCATTACCTCCCCTGGATGGTGGATGGTGTTCCAGTCCCTCCAGGGGAGGAACTGAACACAGTTGTAGCGTTACGGTGTAGTGATGTTGTTCTGGCAGCACGTGATGGCCACAAAGACACTTTATGGTGCATTTTCATTTCACTTGCCACCTGTTTTTTTATTGTTTGAAAATAACTTAATGACCAACATGTTGATAATTGCTAATAATTGTTAATAATTGATAATTGTTGATATTTGCTTTCTGAAAACCTTGAACACATGATGTTTTCTATCATTATCCAATCCCTGCTTTGGAGGCGCTGCCAGTGCCTTCACAAGCAGATGTCGCTCAGTACCTGCAGTAAGAAAGTAGACAACAACAGATGCACAATGTAGTGGCAATAATTTAAAAAAAAATAATTGCCTGTTTGATTTAATGAGAGGTTTTTAAACAATGGTGATCACAAACCTCTCAGGATTTCAGTTGAGGCTTCATTTCTCCATTAAAAACACTGAAGAGTGTTTATTTAATGAACTGCTGTATTTTAACTCGTAATTCACATCACCAACCAACATGTCCACAAAGAACGCTCATAAGTGTCATTGTTCAGAATCTGAAGAGTTAAAAAGCTGATTTATTCTGGTGCAGATCACATCCCTGTTTGACTGACAGTGGAAAACGACAGACTCAGACACAAACTATTCAATTAACAACACGCATTTCTCAGTACAGAGGATAAAAATATGTTGTGGGCTGGGGTGTTTGGCTGGCTTGGTTTTTGTTTTCTGTTTCTCCCACCAGGTGGTATGCATTCAGGATTGAGTGGCTGAGCATTAGGACCTCACCCTGAACACCTGAGGCTTGTTTTCACGTGCAGGTCATCAGGACTCACAACTGTGGTGTATTCTGTCTTGATCAGAGATTGGCGTCTCCTGGGGTTTGATGGAGCGGTCCTCTGGGAGGCGCTGGGAGCCCCCGTGGGTGACTTTGGATCCCAGAGGGACCTCGGCTGTGGTTATTACTCCTGGAGCTGGCGGGATGTCCTCTGGGGGGTGTTGGTCCCTACATGTCGTCCGGGGGGGGTGTTAGAGTTTTTGTTTTTGCAAGCTTAAGTTTGGGTTGTGTTTTTTCTTTTCTCCTCTTCCCGGGGTTTGATGGGACGGTCCTCTGGGGAGGGGGGGTTGGTATGGTTGTTTGTCTTTTTTTTTTTTTTTTTCTTTTATGACTAAGCAGACTTTAACACACAGTCGGAAGAAGGCTGAGTGCACAGGTTCAAGAACTCCTGGCCAAAATTATGCAAAGTGAACAACTAAAGTAAGAGTCGACAGGAATGAACGCAAAGATGCAGTCAGAGGTGGAGACTCTAACAGGTTTGCTAAATGAAACAGAGGGCAAGACCATTGAAGTCAACAAAGGATATCTCTGCACTGGAGTGTCAGCTGCGGAGCAGTCTACTGCAGACAGGCTCAGGGTGAGAAAGGATGAGTTCAAGGATGAGAGTGATAGTCTCGGCACAAAGTTCCCTGTTGGCAGAGAAGAGGCGGCTGGAAGCGTGCATTATCCAGCTGAAGGAAGAACTAGAGAAGCTCAACATTGAGTTGATCAATGAATGCATGAAGAAATTAACATTGCAGGTTGAGCAGCTGATGATGGAGCTGTCGTCAGAGCACAGTAACGCACAGCTCCTGGAGACGGCCCTTTCCCAGCTGGATCGTCAGCACAAGGAGCTGAAACTGAAGCTGCAGGAGGTGTTTTTTGTTCCCAGCCAACATTCCAGCCATGGTCCCTGGAGGGGGGCTTTGTTTTTTCTGGCCCAGGTCCGTGTGGTCGCCGGGAGGCTTCCCGTGAGGGTGGGGTACTGTTGCGGGCTGGGGTGTTTTGCTGGCTTGGTTTTTGTTTTCTGTTTCTCCCACCAGGTGGTATGCATTCAGGACTGAGTGGCTGAGCATTAGGACCTCACCCTGAACACCTGAGGCTTGTTTTCACGTGCAGGTCATCAGGACTCACAGCTGTGGTGTATTCTGTCTTGATCAGAGATTGCTGCATTTAAACCTTGAATGCAGTGTGTGATTGCCAGAGACTCGACCTTGTCAGCAGACGTGTGAGATCGACGTCAGGAGAACAATCTCACCATCACGGACGCAGAGACCGCTCCAGGTTTGACGCCACAGTCTATGAAGGAGGATTGGGTGAGGTCTCACGCTCTTCAGCACACTTCCTGAGGTAATTTGGTTTTGGTGACTTTTATGAAGTAATGACAGTGGATTTGGTGTCCCTCACACCTTGTTGTATCGAGCTGTCACATTATGCTAATTGTCTAATCAGCTTCTGCTGCAGTGGAGATTTGAACTGAGTTGTTCCGTGCCTGCAGGGTGAGAAGCTGATGTATAGATTTAAGCCAGGAAGTGTTTGCTGATTGCGTGCACCTTTGAGTTGTGTCTCTCTGTGTGGAGTTGGACTCACCTCCATGTTTTCTTTCTTCACAGACTTGGTTTGTCGCGGCCACCTGGGGGGTGTCGGCGGGGTCCCTGGGTCTGAACTGCTGTGGCTCCGGACCGTTTGCGCTGTTGAGAGCACGCCGTGTTTCCACCTCACCAGACCGCGGACTTTTTAGTTGTTTAGCACTTCACTCACTGTTATGTTTATTAAATTCTGTTACCTTCTGAACCGTGCTCTGCTTATTTTATGCTGGGTCCTTTCAAACGCTGGGTCGGTGCTCCGACCGCGTCCGAAACATAACAAGATAAAGAGAATAAGAGTTGGCACACTGCTCTGTAAATGCTACTGTTCTGAAAATACCCCATAATCATGTGGTATTCCACCGATAACAGCGCTTTATTTTTTGAGTGACAGTTAACCAGACCAATGACATGCGAGTCTTGCATGTTGAATGATCGTGAGATGCTGGCTTTGATGGTATTCTACAGACAACAGCACTTTATTTTTCGTGACAGTTAACCAACCAATGACATGAGAGTCTTGAATGTTGAATGATCGCGAGATGCTGGCTTTGATGGTATTCTACAGACAACAGCACTTTATTTTTCGTGACAGTTAACCAGACCAATGACATGCAAGTCTTGCATGTTGAATGATCGTGAGATGCTGGCTTTGATGGTATTCTACAGACAACAGCACTTTATTTTTCGTGACAGTTAACCAACCAATGACATGAGAGTCTTGAATGTTGAATGATCGCGAGATGCCGAGTTTGTGGTATTCCACAGTTAACAGTGCGTTATTTTAGAGTGATAGTTAACCAGACAAATGACATGGGAGTCTTGCAATTTGAATGATCGCGAGATGCCAGCTTTGTGGTATTCCACCGATAACAGCGCTTTATTTTTTGAGTGACAGTTAACCAGACCAATGACATGGGAGTCTTGCATGTTGAATGATCGCAAGATGCCCATTTTGTGGTATTACACAGATAATTGCGCTTTATTTTTAGAGTGAAAGTAAACCAGAGAAATGACATGCAAGTCTTGCATGTTGAATTATCGTAAGATGCCGGCTTTGTGGTACTCCACCGATAACAGCGCTTTGTTTTTTGAGTGACAGTTAAAAAGACCAATGATATGGGAGAAGCTTGCTTTGTGGTATTTCACCAATGACAGCGCTTTATTTTTTGAGTGACAGTTAACCAGACCAATGACATGGGAGTCTTGCATGTTGATTCATCTGGAGATGTCTGCTTTACCAATTTACACTGCCCCACACTGCTCCTTTCCTTCCGACTGATCCACTGTGCCGCCCTGTATGTACTGTAAATTAACAAATGAAATGACGCTGACCAGGAAAAAAAAACCAACCATGAAATATCTTGGGCCCATAATGTCTAAATGGAGAAAAAAAAAAGAGGCACACATCATCATCCCCCCGCAGCCCCCAACCACCCTTTGGATGCTCCCATTCAGGGATTCAACAACAGATAAATCCATCTGCAGCTCACAAAATTTATTAATGAAAGTCTGCTGGTCTTCGACCATACCAAAGTATGATCAGTGATACTTTTTCCTATCGTCATTCCAATTATTATTATTGCAAAAAAAAAAAAAAAAAATACCATGAAATATTATGATGTAATTCTCAAGTCTGTTTTGTCCACCTCCCTTCTTATGCTGTTCATAGATATTGATTTCATGGTTTTCTTTGTAGTCGCCACATTCGCTCAGTACCTGGTTCTGTCATTCATCATCTCATTTAAAGCTGGATTCCCACAACAGACGTGCATCTCGTTTATGGAGCAGGCTGTTGTCAATCATAATTTGTATCAGTGTTCCCTCAGCAGTATTCAAACACAGGCTGCAGAACATTTTTGTTGCTCAAGGAAGTGTGGCGAAAGCAGTGTCTTTACACACGGAGAACTGAGTCACACCAGCTGTGATCACACACAGACTCTGGCAATATTTGTGGCCGTGTGCATGCACAAGCACGTGCGTGAACGCACCACCCAGACAAAGTGTGTTTTGTTCACACAGTGGTCAGGTTGGTTTTGCATGATCCAGTAACAGATCAAAGCCATATGTTTTGCATGACGAACCATGTTCCCGTCAGTGACGCCCCGACAGAGGAGGAACGGCGTGCTCCGCTCAGCTGTGCGTCTAGTGTTTGAGAGCAACTCTTCCTGTGTGACAGTAAGCACTTACTAATGCATTCACTTTAAAATTCTTTTATTGTGGTGTACTTCCAGAAAAACATGAACAACCAGCAGTAGCCGTGCACAGTGGAGGACAGCACCGTGACAGAGCTGGAGGAGACTCTGACTTCATGTTATTCTTTAATTTAATGAATGTGTTGACTTTTAGGTCAAACAAGCAACAGACAGCAGTTTCACCAGTTGTAGCACTTTTGGAAAACCTGACAATGCAGTGCGGAAAACACATGCCTGCCCTCCGCGCTCCTCCCCGCTCATCTCTGACCTCTGTGACTTGATTAATTTTGTAGACCGTTGTTATATTTGCAATGCACATGATTGTCGTCTATAAACCTTGCGTGATTAAACGTGAGCGCCCACCTCCGCTGGCAGCATGGGGCATTAACTGCCTATTCATCCAAAATGTGTACAAGCTGCGGCTCTTGTAGCTTATTCCACAGGGCGCTGTGGCATTACGATGGCCCACGATCCAAAAAAGTGCTAAAACAGGATGAAGCAGCTCAATCCAGCTTGCCTGTTAACAGGCAGGTTTTTAAAGTGCAGACCTGGCAACCCACCAAAAAACAAAAGTAATGTACTGCACCCTCGGCCAGACATTCAGCCTTCAATACCTTTTACTGTCTCTAAACACTTGAAAAATACTGAGTTGGTGTTTTCTTTTCATGACTGGAGCAGCATACTTTAATCTTTTGATGAATGAATGAAACATTGCATTTTTAATGCGCTCTGTAATCTGCCTGACAGCACTTCCTGATGGAAAACACTGTTTTTCTGGCTTACCTCGCACATTTGACTCAAGACAATAAATGTAGTTTGCAGAGCTGTGACAAAAATGTGTGCACAGTGCATACAAGATTACAACTGATGATGTCAATGTTGTCTATTAAATATTACCCTATTGCTCTGATTGTCACATCTGGGACACATTTAAGGGACTTTGTCCACCTTTCTTGGGGCAACTAACAGGCATCTGTCACAGACTTATCCACAGATTCAGTAATGACCATGTAGTTACACAGAGTCTGCATTAAAAGGTGCTGCACCCCACAGCATTCTACATGAGCGACTTGCAGAGTACTCAGTGCGCATGTGCCAAACAACGTAACAATAGTCTATTAGTTTTATCACAATTTATTGCAGGCAATGAGTTTCACACCAGAGCAATAAATACTGTGTTAATCCTTCAGCTCTCGCAGACAGATACACTGTGACTTTCACCTTGCTGTCATTTGACTGCAGTAAACAAATAATTAGTCTGATGCAAGGTCACCCAATAACTCAGCAACATGGGGTGTGCAACCAAGTACCTTCTGAGTGCTGCTCCCAAGCCCATAAAAATGAGGATTGTAGAAGGAGGCAGGGCGTTAACCTTAAAGTTTTTCAAATCCTACTCACACGGAGTGTGCAGCCAGTACAATCTGAGTGCTGGTCCCAAGCCCAGATAAATGAGTACAGATGCGACAGGAAGGGCATCTGACATAAAACAAGCCAACCCAACCATGCAGACTAACCATGCAGTCACCGGTGCTACTGCCCAACAGGGTGTTGGCAAAAATTGGGCTACTGCTAGGTGAAGAAGAACAAGAGGAGGAAAACGTGTCCACAAACAGCTGGGGAAGAGGAAAACTAGAAGGGTGGAAGTGAGAGTTGGCACTTTGAATGTTGGCAGTATGACTGGAAAAGTGAGAGAGCTGGCTGATATGACGGAGAGGAGAAAGGGAGACATACAGTGGGGCAAATAAGTATTTGATCCACTGTCGATTTTGCAAGTTTTGCCACCTACAAAGAATGTAGAGATCTGTAATTTTTATCGTAGGTACACTTCAACTGTGAGAGACAGAATCCAAAAAAAAAAAAAAAAAAATCCAAAAATCACACTGTATGATTCTGAAATAATTAATTTTCATTTTATTGCATGAAATAAGTATTTGATCCAACAGAAAAACAGACCTTAATATTTGGTGCAGAGACCTTTGTTTGCAGATACAGAGATCAGATGTTTCCTGTAGTCCTTGACTAAGTTTGCACACTGCAGCAGGGATTTTGGTCCACTCCTCCATACAGGTTTTTAGTTTCAGCTCCCTCCAAAGATTTTCTATTGAGTTCAGGTCTGGAGACTGGCCAGGCCACTCCAGGACCTTGAAATGCTTCTTACGGAGCCCCTCCTTAGTTGTCCTGGCTGTGTGTTTGGGACTCAGAAGACTCAGCCATGACCCATCTACAATGCTCTTACTGAGGGAAAGAGATTGTTTGCCACATGACCTCATCCATCCTCCCTTAAATACGGTGCAGTCGTCCTGTCCCCTTTGCAGAAAAGCACCCCCCAAAAAATTGTGTTTCCACCCCCATGCTTGATAGTTGGGACAGTGTTCTTGGGGTTGTTCTCATCCTCCAAACACAGAGGGTAGAGTTGATGCCAAAAAGCTATATTTTAGTCTCATCTGACCACATGATCTTCTCCCATGTCTCCTCTGGTTCATCCAGATGGTCACTGGTGAACTTCAAACGGGCCTGGACATGTGCTGGCTTGAGCAGGGGGACCTTGCTGCCCTGCAGGATTTTAAACCATGACAGCATCATGTGTTACTCATGTAATGTTTGTGTATGTTTTTGTGTATTGATGTTCAAAAATTTTGGTTTACACAAGGTTTTGTGGCCTAAGCAACTGATTTTTGCAAAAGGTGCTTATTCTGTGCACAAAACAATTCAGGCAAAACAACCTCACTGATCTCTGCAGGCGCACATCCACACACCCCCACCTAAGTCCCTTTTCAACACCTTATGATGGATTTCAATAGCTGCGGTTACATGGACCAAAAGTAATCAGATTGAACAATAAGAACAAAATCACACCATGTAAATAGCTCCATCTGATTAGATTCACCCAATCCGATCGAAATTATGACTGGGTTAGAGGAGGTGGTGTAACCCTGTTTCTAACCCAATCACGTCCCGTGTAAACGGCATGTCGGATTGTTCGCCTGTGAGGAGCCTTACTGCGCATGTCTGTTACATCACATCACCACGTGACACTTCCTGCTCTGTGTTCGTGGAAATGGCGATGGAAAAAACAGAGCTGGACTTTACAAGAGCCAACACTCCTCAACGTTTTAAAAGAATTTAAAATAAGTGGAAAAGATTGATGGACGTAAGTTGGCAGCAGACTTGTTGTGTCCGGAGTCAGCAGGCCAGTGGAGCAAATTAAAAACCGCTGAGAAGCAACGAGCGCTTTCTACAAAGAGAAGCTAAAAATGAGCAGAAGCGGCGCGGCTCCAACCAGCTTCACTTATTATGAATTAATGGAATAATAATCGGAGGTCGACCCTCTCCAAGGAGCAACACTGGAGGAGAAGTCGGTTTTCCACCGGAGGAAAGTTCACCTGAGACACCGGAAAGCCTGGAGGTAAGTCCTGATAAAATCATGCTAACTTTTTTTTTAACAAGACATACTTTGAGCCAAATGTGCGGCTTTAGTTCAAGTCTTTGGGATTCATGTTAAGTTATCCCATAAGTTTATTCTCGGAGTAAAGTGCATGAACACAGTCATCGAGTTAACCGACACTCTTTATCCTCATTCACTTTAGTACATCACATTAATTTCTGCTCTCATATATACAGATGATGTAAAGAGCACGTCGGAGGGGATTGATGACAGCAGATCTCCACAACCTGAAGACCACACAGAGGAGGCTCCAGACAAAAAAAGTGAGTTTTTTAAAGAGTAATATGCTGCTAAATAAAACTACAGTGAGTTACTGAAATTTCCTGCAGAACTTGTTGAAAAAATAACATTCAAAGTCATTATTTATTTATTTATTTATTTGGAGTACTTTATTTTTTAGAAATGGTAATATTACAAAGTTCCAGCAGAATATGACAGTTAATATCCTTTAAACAGTTGAGACGCAAACATATTTTCATTTTAATTTTGTTTTCCTGTTTTGAGCTTTGTGAAGTCAAAAGCCGTGTGGACGAGTTACAACATATTTGAATATAGAAGCAGGATGATTCTTTGGTATAATACATGACTGCGAGATCCACAAAGAGAAAAACATGAGGAACATTTTTTCTTTGCTAACTGAAATTATACATTATTTCTACACTCAACAAAAATATAAACGCAACACTTTTGGTTTTGCTCCCATTTTGTATGAGATGAACTCAAAGATCTAAAACTTTTTCCACATACACAATATCACCATTTCCCTCAAATATTGTTCACAAACCAGTCTAAATCTGTGATAGTGAGCACTTCTCCTTTGCTGAGATAATCCATCCCATCTCACAGGTGTGCCATATCAAGATGCTGATTAGACACCATGATTAGTGCACAGGTGTGCCTTAGACTGCCCACAATAAAGGCCACTCTGAAAGGTGCAGTTTTGTTTTATTGGGGGGGATACCAGTCAGTATCTGGTGTGACCACCATTTGCCTCATGCAGTGCAACACATGCCCTTCGCATAGAGTTGATCAGGTTGTCAATTGTGGCCTGTGGAATGTTGGTCCACTCCTCTTCAATGGCTGTGCAAAGTTGCTGGATATTGGCAGGAACTGGTACACACTGTCGTATACGCCGGTCCAGTGCACCCCAAACATGCTCAATGGGTGACATGTCACCCTAATTAAATAAATACATTAATGCTGTCTCAACAAAAACCTGAGTTTGGACTGCAGACAAAAGACTGTGTTTTCCCTCTCAGTTGAAAAATTCCTAAATCATCTGGAGATCTTAAGATGAGCTTGGAGACATCCCCCATAGTCCAACACTGGCATTCACAGCAAAACAAAACTGTAATTCAAAGTTCTTCAAAGGGGAGCACTTGCCTTTTTATCAGAGAATTTTCAGTCGTTATGAATTACACAACATTATAATGGCTTCACGTCAGAATCTGAGCTTCTCCAGGCCAGGAGAACCCAAAATTTTATGACCTGACACCAAGGCCAGACCCTCTCAAGACTACAAGACGATATCCCTTTCCCATGGTAACACATGGCCATAAAACTTTGTCTTGATAACACCTATTATCTTTAGGTTTAAGTGAAGAAAGACATTCTTTTAAAATAAAAGAATTGCATCAGTATTCTTTGATTCACATACATAAAGACTTCTAATGGTGATGGCATTGATTAATTAAACAAAATGTTTTGCACATAATCATTACATTTAATTGACATGTGTTCCTTAACTGATGTGTGATCTTTCTGCATTATCAATATTGTTGATGGTGAAATATTCTGGTTTATCCAAAAGATGTGTTTAAGTGACGATTAATAATGTGGATCCATTCGAGTTTCTTAGAACAATAGTATAACAAAATAGTTCATGTGTTTAAATAATTAAATCATTTGTGTCTGCACTATGACTGTGAAGTTTCTGTGAGATTACACACCCTAAATGGGTGGAGTTTGGTGACGTCAGTCCCCTTTAAAAAGTTAGAACAGAATCTTGCCGCTCTCGCCCCCTTCTCTCCACTCTCTTGCCCCTCTCTTCCTTTCTTGAACACTTAGTTTTATTTTTGGGTCAACAAGGCCCCATTCTAAGCTAACCTAGCTGACGCTACCACGTGGAATTCATTCTTTGTTCATTTTTGATCATTTTAACAAAGTTTTAACCTGACATTTTAAGGTGCGTCGAGTCTTTTGAATTTAGGAGAACTTCCGAGTTGAACTTTTCAAATTAATAGTGAATTTACAGAAAAGCGACTCTCCTTTTCTGTCGGTTATTTTGTTTTTTCAATGCTTTTAAGTTTTAACTTTTTTCCTAAATTCACAAAGATTTTTAATCTGGCTCCAACAAACCTTTTTAAAAGCTACCAGAAACCATGTTCAACAAACACCCTCCACCTTTGGATTCCTGCAAGCTGACGGCGGTGCTGATTTCAAACCATCAGCCATCCTGTAGGTAAAGCTGGCACAAGCCTTTGGGATCGCCTGTGGAGACCACTGAGTTAACCCCTTGACCCAAGTGAGCACGACGACAGACAGACAGACGGGCCGTCCGAACCATCTCCTCGATGGACCAGCTAAGTGACCCAGTTAAAGGTTCCAGAAAAAGTGTTTGTTGTTAATGGATACAAAGTGGCTCCTCCTTATTATTATCCTTTCTTTTAAACATATTCACGTTTGTTTAATATTTTCTTAATAACTGGCTTCAAATTTCATCTCTAAATTCTAACCAGATTTATTCACTTAAAGTCTTTAAGCTTTATCTCTCTCTCTTTCAACATCTCATGAGTGAGTAAGAAAACTGTTTCCATGAATGAACTTATTTAATCACTGTCCATGAAAATGCCAGTAAACTGTTCATTACTTGTAAATATTTCTGCTGTGATTCATTTTGTGTTCAAAAGGAAACCCTTGGTTAATCATACTGTGAATTCTGACTTTCAGATCAAGACTGATTAATTGAGACTGATTAATTCAATTGAGACTGATCAATTAATTTGAGACTGATAAATTAATGAATGTTTAAATTAAAGTACCTATGCTATAAATAGGTGGTGCCCCGAATAATAATTAAATAATAAGTATTAAACCCTAAATTGTTAATTATTTTGGTGACTCATCAGATGGGGCATAACCCAATCTAATTCAATTTGGGAGTTTAACTGCTTATACACTACATTCTTTATGTTGCCCGTGTGTGAGATTTTATTTAATAGCTTGGTTACATCTTTATGGTCCTCCGGTGTGAGGCCTGAATATTTGTAATTTTGTTATATCTTTTGGTGCTCCTGTGTGGGGGCTTTATTAAATATCTGCTACATATATTTATTGGTCCCCCGTTGCGAGGCTTTGTAATTTTGTTACATCTTTATGGTCCCCTGTGTGGAGGGTCTAATAAATAAATACATTACATCACTTTCAATGATCCTACAAATTTGATGATCTGTGAAAATGTAAACTGTTTGGATATGACACCTCAACTGGTTGTTCCCCCTCCCTTTGGTACTCCTGCCCAGTTGGCAGCCTTTCTCAGGTGAGTCTAGAAGGCTGGACAGCCCACGATGGGTAAGATCCCATCTTAAACCCTGGGACGACCTAAGGCAGGCACAGTCACGATTACTCAACCTTGTCTTTGTGGGACTCTGAATCACTATGAGGGTACGGCACAGGAGTACTGTGGTGGGGTCAACTGATATTCACCCATATGCCTACATGTTTGGCAGTATGCTGGTTTGATTGGAGTACTGGCTCATTGCTGGGAATTGAATCATCATATTGAATCATCATATCAAATTTGTTGACATGATTAAATCATGTCAAAGGGGGGAGTTAATAAATTACTGAGAAATACATATGTCTTATAATATTATTGACATCAGTCTCTCTAAAACCTATGTTAATATACTGTTGCATTTCTGCTGGGGTCATGTGAGGTTAAGAGCGATGACTGTCAGCAAGTTTGCACTGGATCAATATGTTCTTGATATCTGCTCAGTACGTTTCTGTACTTTTTTCTGCACAAAAAGTGTATCTTGTAAAAGCTAAGCGCCTTTCAGCAGACAGCAGGCAGTGGCTCCTCTAACACAAGGCCCTGCTTTTCACATCTTTAAAGTTTGACTTAGTTAGCCACATGGCCTAAACATGGCGTGGCATTTTTGATCACGTAAGCACACACATGGGAGGATCACTTCTTTATCAATGATGTCAACTGAAGTATCATTTCAAGTTGACCTGAATTGGAAACCATGCCGAGGAGGCCCAAAGCAAGCTGATAAGGATGTTAAGGAGAGTTTGCCTATCAAAGATGAACAAAAGAGATGAGGACAGCGCAGTGGGTGGACCATGGGAGAAGACCACTGCTGGGCCGTGAAGATGACCAATCAACAGAGAGCAGATTCTTGTAAAAATGTAGTGTAGTCAGAGAGTCTTCAGTCTTTTCTGCTGTCTCCCCTGCTGGTGATTTGTTAAGAATTACATTAGGAGGAGCCAGCCGAACGGATCCACAGAATTCTGTGTCTGGTAAACTTATCTTTACTCACTGTGTTTGTTTGAATAATAATTTGTTAATAAATTCCTGTGTACGAAGTCTGTTTTCCGGGACAATGTACATTATAAATTGAGACTGACTTCATTATTTTGCATCAACAGTGTGTGACCTAAGGTAAATAGTTTTGCTGTCCACATGTTGATTTTTTGGTTCACAGGTATCTAACAGAAGTAAATAATTCTGCTCCAACCAGGAGGTTGATGTCTTGGGTTTTCAGTTAAATACCGTGGTGAAATTTCCGCTTCAACATGTGAAAAGGTAAGAACTCCACAAGGTATTAGGTTTCACACTCCAACAGCTATGACCCTGGGATGTTATCATACAATTTTGTGTAGGCCATGGTACACTGACGCTGGATTTTAAGTGTCATTTTGTCACCATAAGTGGTGCTAAAAACCCCAAGGACTACCTCTGCCCATGAAGCTGGAGGTTATGCTTTCACCTGTGTGTTTGTTTTTCTGTCTGTTTTTGTACAGCCTGGAGCCCACAATTTTTCAGATATCATTATGAAATTTTTACTGAAGATTAATATCCTGATAGGCAAGAAGTGATTCAATTTTCAAGGTTATAGGTCAAAGGCAAAGTCAGGAAAAAACTTTGAAAATTGGAAAAAATTCCTATCTTTAACCTTGAACAAATTTTCAAAAATTCATAACTCTGTCCAAAAAGATCCCATTTTTTCATATTTGAAAGCATTATGTGGGATGGTATCCTTTATCGACTGCCAAAGTTTGATCCAGATCTGATACAGATTACACATTTTGTGGCCATTTAAATTTAACATTGAAAACCCCATGTTTGTGTTGAAGTCTCACAGGACATGCTGGACTCCGAAAAATGATGCCCACCTCTTCCACCATTCGGAAGATTCAGACGGCTTTTGGTGGCTTTTTAGTCGTGTGACTATCTGAGAAATTGTGGAAGAGGTGGGCATGTCACAACATAGTGGTGCATTTGCTCCATCGGCAGCTTCGTGCCGAAGCCATCGACATGAATTTCGCTGCAACTCTTTTCATGGCCAAATCTTCTGTCACAGTGGAATGTGCCGAAAAAGTGCTAATGTTCACCTCTTCCGCAATTTCTCGGATAGTCACACGACGGTCCCACATCACCACAGCGTTCACTTTGGAAATGATCTGGTCATTTCAGCATGTTGATGGCCGACCGGAGCACGGCTCGCTCTCCACTGTTGTGCAGACGTCTTTAAACTGGTTGTACCGCTCCTTAATCTGTGTGATGCCCATAGCATCGTCACCGAAAGCCGTCTGAATAATCCGAATGGTTTCCACCTGGCTGTCGCCCAGTTTCTGGCTCCAGTTGTTCCGCCATTTTCCTTGCAAAGAAAATCCAACGAGAGACGGCACCCATCCTCATACAAAGGCTGCTTACAAGCAAATGACGCAATCGACAGGCGTGACAAAATTCACACATGCGCACGAAGGTTCAAGGTTGGCTCATGCAAGCACACGTGATTCAAATCCATCAGGTTTTTGCAAAAAATACAAAGGTCGGATACTTTTCTAACAGACCTCGTATACCTGACAAATTCCATGCTGTTTGAGGATCCCATTAATGAGAAAACTCACCATTAATTAAATAGCATCACACACGGGCAAACTCAAAGCTAAGCAACTTACAAACAGAACAAAAAAATGTAAAGGTTTCTGGTCCAATTATTTAGAGTCACAAACCAGAGAACGTTGTGACACCAATCTGGCCTTTCTGCATCAAAAATACAATGTTTATGTGGACCAATCTTGTACATTTCACAAAATAATCAAGATTAATGTCCAAAAATGTCAGCATGTACTACAGTAAGGATGTCATGGCCTGTCCTGGGGCATGAGACCAGACTGCATATATGCTGGACCAAGCCTGCATGACATCACCTGTTGGCTTTCAACAGAGACCCGGAAAAGCCAAAAATGACCCCTCCATTTCTGGGTGTTGCCAAGTTGAGAGCCCCGTCCACACTGATTCACTGAACTCATTAATGCACAAGAGGTGAAGCGTGGGTGGCTCTGTGTGTGATGAAAAAACCCTGAACATGCACCCTGCCGCAAGTCCAAACCGAAGCACAAGCTAACAGCTATCATGGGTTTGGGTATTTATTAATTCACATTTTTGTGGACTGTGTGTTGGTTCTCATAATGGTTTGCTTTGGTATGGACAATAAAATTTATCACCCATTTCATTATTTTTTGAGAAATCAATCATTATTTAAAACAACATGCCTGTTTATGTCACGCTTCCATAATAAGAGCCTGTATTTCAAAATAAAAGCTTGTGAGGTTGCAGCAGACCTGACAAAATTCATCAGTCTGTCCATCTTCTAATATACCAGACAGGAGATATAAATCTGGACATTTTCTGTTTGTATGTGACCCCAAACCCAGAATTAACATGTTCACACTCCAGACAAAAGAGCAGAATTGTGAACACAACTGAAAACAGATTAAACCTTCAATAAAGACTTTCATTCAAGCCAACAATTTTTTTATGTCAATACTTAGGGTTGCCATTTGTGAAAAATCTGAGCCGCCTCCAACGCCTTGTGCACCTGTTGCTACAACTATTTGTGCACACCAGCGGTTCAAAGACATTGTGTGCACTGTGAAAGCCCATTCGATCCCTCTCGCGACAGGTGTCAGCCAAATTCCAGGTGACACACACAAATGTCCAACACCGCTCACTTGACACTTAGAAAATGCATGGCCATTCATGCTGTCAGCACGAAAATAGTGAGCAGACGATCACTTTCGCGCTGGATATGAAATTTGCCTAAGTGCCCCCACAAGTGTGGCAACACGTGGCGTGCATGTGTACTGCACTCCCCCCGCTTCCTCCCTACACATGTGGCATGTGGGGGGGGCACACTTGCATAAAATGCTTATATGTATGTACAGACATAATTACATAGGGGCCAGACAGCCACGTCTGAGCGCACACATCACGGGGAGGTGCCTGTCAGCTGACACAGCACACTGACAGCTAGAAATGATGGCCCAGTGCACACGACGTGTCACAATTAAAAACACAGAAACCACCGCCAGGACAGGTATATAAATAATTCTGACGATACCAACATAAGCAATTACATAATCAATCAATCAACTTTTTTCTTGTATAGCGCCAAATCACAACAAACAGTTGCCCCAAGGCGCTCCACATTGCAAGGCAAGGCCATACAATAATTATGAAACACAGTCTACGTCTAAAGCAACATAACCAAGGGATGGTCCAGGGTCACCCGATCCAGCCCTAACTATAAGCCTTAGCGAAAAGGAAAGTTTTAAGCCTAATCTTAAAAGTAGAGAGGGTATCTGTCTCCCTGATCTGAATTGGGAGCTGGTTCCACAGGAGAGGAGCCTGAAAGCTGAAGGCTCTGCCTCCCATTCTACTCTTACAAACCCTAGGAACTACAAGTAAGCCCGCAGTCTGAGAGCGAAGCGCTCTAATGGGGTAATATGGTACTACGAGGTCCCTAAGATAAGATGGGACCTGATTATTCAAAACCTTATAAGTAAGAAGAAGAATTTTAAATTCTATTCTAGCATTAACAGGAAGCCAATGAAGGGAGGCCAACACGGGTGAGATATGCTCTCTCCTGCTAGTCCCCGTCAGTACTCTAGCTGCAGCATTCTGAACCAACTGAAGGCTTTTTAGGGAACTTTTAGGACAACCTGATAATAATGAATTACAATAGTCCAGCCTAGAGGAAACAAATGCATGAATTAGTTTTTCAGCATCACTCTGAGACAAGACCTTTCTGATTTTAGAGATATTGCGTAAATGCAAAAAGGCAGTCCTACATATTTGTTTAATATGCGCTTTGAATGACATATCCTGATCAAAAATAACTCCAAGATTTCTCACAGTATTACTAGAGATCAGGGAAATGCCATCCAGAGTAACGATCTGGTTAGACACCATGCTTCTAAGATTTGTGGGGCCAAGTACAATAACTTCAGTTTTATCTGAGTTTAAAAGCAGGAAATTAGAGGTCATCCATGTCTTTATGTCTGTAAGACAATCCTGCAGTTTAGCTAATTGGTGCGTATCCTCTGGCTTCATGGATAGATAAAGCTGGGTATCATCTGCGTAACAATGAAAATTTAAGCAATACCGTCTAATAATACTGCCCAAGGGAAGCATGTATAAAGTGAATAAAATTGGTCCTAGCACAGAACCTTGTGGAACTCCATAATTAACTTTAGTCTGTGAAGAAGATTCCCCATTTACATGAACAAACTGTAATCTATTAGACAAATATGATTCAAACCACCGCAGCGCAATGCCTTTAATACCTATGACATGCTCTAATCTCTGTAATAAAATTTTATGGTCAACAGTATCAAAAGCAGCACTGAGGTCCAACAGAACAAGCACAGAGATAAGTCCACTGTCCGAAGCCATAAGAAGATCATTTGTAACCTTCACTAATGCTGTTTCTGTACTATGATGAATTCTAAAACCTGACTGAAACTCTTCAAATAGACCATTCCTCTGCAGGTGATCAGTTAGCTGTTTTACAACTACCCTCTCAAGAATCTTTGAGAGAAAAGGAAGGTTGGAGATTGGCCTATAATTAGCTAAGATAGCTGGGTCAAGTGATGGCTTTTTAAGTAATGGTTTAATTACTGCCACCTTAAAGGCCTGTGGTACATAACCAACTAACAAAGATAGATTGATCATATTTAAGATTGAAGCATTAAATAATGGTAGGACTTCCTTGAGCAGCCTGGCAGGAATGGGGTCTAATAAGCATGTTGATGGTTTGGATGAAGTAACTAATGAAAATAACTCAGACAGAACAATCGGAGAGAAAGAGTCTAACCAAATACCGGCATCACTGAAAGCAGCCAAAGATAACGATACATCTTTGGGATGGTTATGAGTAATTTTTTCTCTAATAGTCAAAATTTTGTTAGCAAAGAAAGTCATGAAGTCATTACTAGTTAAAGTTAATGGAATACTCAGCTCAATAGAGCTCTGACTCTTTGTCAGCCTGGCTACAGTGCTGAAAAGAAACCTGGGGTTGTTCTTATTTTCTTCAATTAGTGATGAGTAGAAAGATGTCCTAGCTTCACGAAGGGCTTTCTTATAGAGCAACAAACTCTTTTTCCAGGCTAAGTGAAGATCTTCTAAATTAGTGAGACGCCATTTCCTCTCCAACTTACGGGTTATCTGCTTTAAGCTACGAGTTTGTGAGTTATACCACGGAGTCAGACACTTCTGATTTAAAGCTCTCTTTTTCAGAGGAGCTACAGCATCCAAAGTTGTCTTCAATGAGGATGTAAAACTATTGACAAGATACTCTAACTCCCTTACAGAGTTTAGGTAGCTACTCTGCTCTGTGTTGGTATATGACATTAGAGAACATAAAGAAGGAATCATATCCTTAAACCTAGTTACAGCGCTTTCTGAAAGACTTCTAGTGTAATGAAACTTATTCCCCACTGCAGGGTAGTCCATCAGGGTAAATGTTATTAAAAAATGATCAGACAAAAGGGAGTTTTCAGGGAATACTGTTAAGTCTTCTATTTCCATACCATAAGTCAGAACAAGATCTAAAATATGATTAAAGTGGTGGGTGGACTCATTTACTTTTTGAGCAAAGCCGATAGAGTCTAATAATAGATTAAATGCAGTGTTGAGGCTGTCATTCTCAGCATCTGTGTGGATGTTAAAATCGCCCACTATAATTATCTTATCTGAGCTAAGCACTAAGTCAGACAAAAGGTCTGAAAATTCACAGAGAAACTCACAGTAACGACCAGGTGGACGATAGATAATAACAAATAAAACTGGTTTTTGGGACTTCCAATTTGGATGGACAAGACTAAGAGACAAGCTTTCAAATGAATTAAAGCTCTGTCTAGGTTTTTGATTAATTAATAAGCTGGAATGGAAGATTGCTGCTAATCCTCCGCCCCGGCCCGTGCTACGAGCATTCTGACAGTTAGTGTGACTCGGGGGTGTTGACTCATTTAAACTAACATATTCATCCTGCTGTAACCAAGTTTCTGTTAGGCAGAATAAATCAATACGTTGATCAATTATTATATCATTTACCAACAGGGACTTAGAAGAAAGAGACCTAATGTTTAATAGACCACATTTAACTGTTTTAGTCTGTGGTGCAATTGAAGGTGCTATATTATTTTTTCTTTTTGAATTTTTATGCTTAAATAGATTTTTGCTAGTTATTGGTGGTCTGGGAGCAGGCACCGTCTCTACGGGGATGGGGTAATAGGGGGATGGCAGGGGGAGAGAAGCTGCAGAGAGGTGTATAAGACCACAGCTCTGCCTCCTGGTCCCAACGCTAGACAGTCACAGTTTGGAGGATCCCAAAAAAATTGGCCAGATTTCTAGAAATGAGAGCTGCTCCCAATAATAAATAACTAAAATGAATGAATGACCACATAACACAGAAACAGAGAGTGACACGTTGGTCTGTGCACTGAACAGACAGGGGAGCGTGGCTGTCAACAGCAGCCGCTGTTGAGATCTCTGCTCCTGAACTTCCCAGCTGGGGAACACGTACTGTGTTTTGAAGGACATGAACTTACAACTTACCTCCGTGAGGCGCGTGTCTCTGCCTGCTGACCTCGTGTGGAAATAAAACATCTTTTGCCTTTGCATCCACAGCCTGCACCTCAGCAGGCTGCAGGCCAGCCTTACATGCATGTACATCATCTAATTTCTTTTTTTTTTGAAAACACTGTTTATTTCCTTGCTGATTTTAAGCATTTCATCCTTCTGTTATAAGACAGCAATTGTAGTGCAGTGCTTACGTTTCTGTCTGTTAATCAGAGCTTTTGTAAATTGCAGGTTCGAATCCTGCAAGTGGAATTATGTTTGATTTAACCAGGGCTATTTAACTGCAGGGTTCTGCATTGGTCCCCTTTTATTTATTTTTTTATGTCAACCCAGTGATTTTCACTAATTTTACACCAATATCTCATCTATCAAGTTCAAGTTCTAGTTTATTATAGCCATTTCAACAATATAATAAAATGCAGTTGATAGGAATGTGCTTTGGTATGCTCACCTGTCTCACACCACAATAACAACACAACATACACAAGACAAGAAGCCAGAAAGGCACAGGGAGTACAACACTAATATACAAAGGAAAATGCATGGTTACAAAGAATAGCAGCAGTAAGTTCAGTGGTGCAACAAGTGCAAAGAGAAATAGACCATGGTTATGAGGTAAACAATAAACAGGGCTCAAAATAATATGTGCATGTGCTAGTTTGTAAACGTATTATTCGAGGGGTGCACGTAATTTTATACTGCACTTGCACTGGTGCAAGTAATTTTATCCAAGTTTTATCAACTATAAGCACCAGTAAACCAATAAAGGAATAAATAAGGAAAAAACAATTTCCAGTGTGTTGTCTTCATCTTCCCTGTGTTTTATGACTCTCACACACAGAGCGAGTTGCTGTGCTTTATTTGTTGTGTTCACGTGCGCAAATGTAAACAAAGAAAAGAAAAAAACTGGCTGTGGTTCCTCTCTCTCTCTGATGCTTGTGTACCTCTTCCCTGATGGTAAGAGGGTGAACAGATTTTGTGCTGGATGAGAGGGGTCAGAGGCGATGTTACTAGCTGTCTAGAAATCCTGGTATTATGGTGTGAGGCTATGGTAGGTAGACAACAGCCAATGATTTTAGAGGCCACACGTACCACCATCTCAAGCTGTTGTTTGTCCTGGCTGGTAGCACTACCATACCAGACCAAGATGGAGAAGGTAAACACGCTTTCAATGGTACCATGATAGAAGTGGATCGTGCCAGCTTGACTGACCCCAAATATCCTTGGCAGAGGAAGTGTAGTCTCTGATGGGCTTCAGTGTCCGGTGATTTTATTAATTATTTATATAGCCGTCTGAACATAATAAGACATAATGAGAGCGCATTGCTTCATTCATGTCATTTCATGCCTGTATGTCTGTGACTATGGGTCATCTACAGAGGAACAGATGCTTCATACTTGTATCGTTCGCTTGGCAAGAGGAATTCAATAAAATGCTGTTTTTATGGTGTGTGGGTTTTTTTTCTCCACAGCAGAGGCGCGATGTGGTGCAACACGTTCCAGCTGCTCACACTGTGTTCGTGCACGAGTGTGCACAAAACCATTGCCAGTGAGTCGTGCATCCTTCACGACAGCAGGTGGAATGTTTCATGGTTCCCCATTTTGTGTTTAGTTTGCAGATTTTATCCCAGTTTCTGCGTCTTCCAGTTGCATTTCATTGCCACATACACAGACAGCAGAGACAGTAAATCTTCCTCCTGACACACACAAGAAAACGACAGAGACGTTTCAAGTACTCATGTCAAAAGGATGTGATGTCCTGGTGGAGGTCTGTCTGCTGTGGTTTAGACATTCTCAAAGAATGTTTGTAAGGAACATGAGATATATGACTTCACAAAGACAAAAAAAATCACATGATGTATGCCACTTCTGGCTGATGTCAAAAATCATTAACTGGAGAAGTACACAAGGCCAGACAAAGGAAAGTGAGCAACAATGCGTCATCTTCAAAGAAGCGCTGGAATGAACAGCACATCACAGGTCCATAATGAGGTCAAAGTATCCACGGGGAAATCTGCAGTCATCCCTCCACTCAAGAAAGTGTGTGTGGGGGGGGGAGGGGAGAACATATCTGCAAAGCAGCCTGTAATACCATCACCACAGTTATGGAGTCAATCTCATCGTGAGTGCGAACTGTGTAATTTTATCTGTAGTATTCCTGAGGTGGCACATTTTGACGGGCGAGCGGTGTGCTGACTGTATAATGTGTAAAATAACTGCTGGTACAATGGGCTCCTCGTGCTTACACACTGCCTCTTTAACCAAACACTCGCTTTCTCTAATGTTCCACAGCTCATTGCATTTCATAATCCCTGGAGTCTTTGCAGACACTAAACTATTACGTACTGCATGCCTCCACAAATGCAAAGAACATCCCAGCACAGTGTTTTATGATGGAAAACACTGGCTTTGGATTGTGTACACACCAGCCACTGAATCATTACAGCAGCTACCATCATAAAGCAAGAAAATAAACCTGTGCCTGTCAGCCTCCCTATAACACGCTAACCCTTCAGGTCCTTATCTTTAATGCTCGAGCCATCATTGGTGATAAGCCATCACTGCTGAATTTATTTCAAACTAGAAGCACTCGGAGAGCGCAAACCTCCGCCAAGGCCATAGGGTCATTGACATCACATGGAATACCCTTTGGCAAAGAGACTTATTCCACGTTGTTTCACGCATCTATCGTCATGTTTCAGATTCAGTGGTTAGCCCTCCGAGGGGATTCTTTGGACAGTTCACCCGGCTGGCCTAAATGTTTTATTATTGCTGTTAACAGCTCTCCCTGCATCCCGCAATCAAATTTTATGTCTCTTTTTTTCAGGACAAACTGTACTTTCAAAATATATATGCTATAGTTGTGTTTTATAAGTGTAATACAGGTTTACAATCAGAAATAAGAATTTTCCACACACAATTATTCAAAACACACAGCAAACTATAATAAACAACTGTTTTGACACTTTATAAAGGTAATCTGGGCTCTTGTGTGAAAGACTGCACAACAAAAAGGTTCAAACAATAAACACAAATGCACATTTTGAACAGTATATACAAAATGGTCAATGTGTTTTGCTTGTCTTCATCTCAAAGCAATTTCTGTCTGCTATTACACAAAGGTCACATCACAAACTTCTACTATGAAGTTGACTGTGTTTGTTCTCTCCTGCTCTGAAAGCAACATTCACACTTCGAGGCTCATTCAGTTTGAGGAGCGGCCCCTCCCCCCTCGCTCCATTGACATGGTAAACAGTGCTTTATGCCGGAGCGAGAGAGCTTGCCACAGGCTTATCAAGTAACATTCACAGGAAAACTAGTCAAGCAATCATGATACTCACACACTGTTTGAGCATGTGAGATTGTATGAGAGTCCCTCCGTCTGCTCACTTTCACGTATATGACGGCGTTGGCCCCAGAGAGTAAAACCCTTGGATCTTCAGCAAATGTATTTATAAAGAGAAACTGCATGAACTACACTTATTTTCTAATAACAAGTTTATTCAATGAGGAGAATCAAATGCTAAATTATTGTTGTGTCATAACTTAATTTTTGTTCAGACTTTGTGACCCATCTTCATGAATTTAGATGCAAAAATGTTGAAATTGGCCCTATCCTGCGATGATAAAGAATCATTAAAAAAAATTACTGGATCCAAATTGTGTTCCGGATCATTACCAAAATTTAATGACTTCTAAGGTAGGCCAAGATACACCCCTGGTAAAATTTTTATTGAAATCCGTTGAGGATTTTTTGAGTAATCCTGCTAACAAGCCAACCAACCAACCAACCAACAAATAAACAAACGTGACCGAAAACATAACCTCCTTGGTGGAGGTAACAATTGGTTGCTGATGCTGAACTCAGAGATGGAAAATGCTCCAACTCCTACTTGCCAGATGCCATATTTACCTGATATCGGTGTTGTACGGGCGCTAATCTGCATTGCCAGATTATCTCGGGTTTAGTACCACACAATCAGTACTGTGTGGTGGAGATTATGTCACCTCTGCCCAGGGAAAATGTTTTCTCCTGCTTCTCTTTGCCAGATTATGTAAATGTGATTTGACAAGTTTCAGGAAACCTGGCAAAGAAAAAAAAAAAAATCAAACAAAACAAAAAGGTTATCACTAAATTCTGAGGGAAATCAGGTTGAAACTGATCTCTGTTCGTTGGTGAGTCTTGGTGCAGGTAAACACTTTAATGAGTAGAGTTTTTCTTTTTTGTGGAATGTTAAGGAAAGAGCTTTGGATTCTATTTGTTCACACCTTCACTTGTTCAACCTTTACTTTGAAAAACCCTTATGCCATCTTGCTAGAAGTGAAGTGAATTTTTTACATCAACTGTAATTCTCAGATGTATAATCTTAATCTTGGGTTTTAAAATATACAGGTCAACCCCGTTAACTCGCACGAGCTGGGGTCCAAAAATGGGACGGCCAGCTAATAACAATGACCAAAAAAAAAAAAAAAACTTATAATCAGCCTACCTACCAACCATTTGAAGCGTGATTCCTTGCTGGATGGTGAAAATTTCTTCATCTGGAGTGGGTCTGGGATCTTCTTCTTCCTTCTCAGGCTGTTGTACTTCAGCGAGCTGGATGATTCAAAGTTTTTCGTTTATGGATCTGGATGTGACTTTCCTCTTTAGATCTTTCCTGCCAGTTCAGATTGGGCCAAAATATACACACGCACCAGCCCCTTATTCCCAGGGCACGCACCTGCTCCTCACAGGTATGAAACATTCCAAAAACAGCTGGGACGGGGTGATTTATTCTAAATATAAGGATTAAATCATCACATTTACAGTTTTCTTGGGACGTTAAGCCTCGTTCACATGACAGGATTTTAAAATGATCTTTAGGTTTCCAAAACCTGAGAGACCACACACGTGAAGATAAAAAATCATGGCTCTAACAGGTTTGGTCATACAGTGTGTGGTGTTCAGCCACACGGTGAGGACAACAACACCACACACCAACAGATTTCACACACCAACATTTTCAGGTCAGACAGGAAATCTCACAAAATCTCTCGAGATTAAATGTGACTTCAGAGTAACCAAAGGGAGGTACTTTGTGGACTATTTAAAACAGAGGAAAAAACAATACAAAAAGAAAAAGAAAAGGTGTTCTTTAAAGGAGTGGAGACAACGCGACCACCGGACTTTCTGGTAAGTCAGAACAGCTGTTTTGATTTTATTTTCCTCTCCGTACGTCCATCACCTCGCTTTCTGATTGGCTGCACGTCACATTCAGCAGGCTGCATGCTCGTTTGTGGCCGGAGGAAACAACACATACTGCGATATCGGGCCAAAAAAATCCAACATGTTGAATATCCCCGATTTGCGATCAGAGCGCTCCTGATGTCCTTCTGAGCAGATCAGAGTGCTCTGAACCCATCACACACAGCAGGAATTTCTGATAAGATTATCTTATCAGAAATCAGATTGTCGGGGCGTCCTTAAGAATGTCAGAAGGGGAAGATCGGGTCCGATATCGGCCTAATTATCCTGCCGTGTGAACCAGGCCTTAGGAGATGGATACATAAACATTTCCAAGTAGAGGTTGAGGTTTCTTCCTCAAATCATCAGAGGGAGTTTTTTCTTACCGCTGTCGCCTGCGTTCTTGCTCTAGGGGTTAGTAAGGGTAGACCTTACTTTGTGTGAAGCGCACTGAGGAAACTTTGTGTGATTTGGCAGAATATAAATGAAAATATATTGAAATTGAAATTCTTAGTTTAAGATGTTTTAAGCCATAAAGTCATACATAATTGGGGGTGTGGTTGCTTAGAGTGACAGCTGCTGAGCACCTCCCACTCTCATAGCGTCTTTAGCTAACCGTCCGCTTGATGTGGCTGCTAGCAGTGATGGAGGGCTGTCTGTTGTTTTGAGCATTTTATGAGAAATACCTGGAATAATCTGGCCTTCTGTTGTGGTGAAATGTCCTCATAGATCACCTAAGACGTCCCAGCTGCGATATTCACAATGTGTGAAATTCTTTTCTTATTTAATATTGGACATTAATGGCATTAGCATGTTTAGTAGCTAGTGTAGCCTGATCCATGAGGTCCAGTAAATGCATGATTGCTGAGGAAATAAGTGGCTCATAACTTTTAGCATCCAAGCAAAACATATTTGAGTTCATCGTGGCATAGCATAGGTAATGATTTATTTATTTTGTAATGCTATTATGTTAATCTGTCAGTTCAACACTGCAAAAACCAATGATGTCAAACCCCACATCTGTACAGTATGCTTTCATTTGTTTCTGTTTTCTGTTTCAGCTGCTTCTTTTGTGCTGGATCAATCACGTTCAGAGAAACGCACCATATGTCCAAAAAATGATGGAACCAACACTACATCAAAATGCAAGTGATACTCCTCTATCCTCATCTCCATAAGTAACCAGTTGACAAGAAGTCATTCCACAAAGATCATGATTATAAGATAAACCATGAGCTCATCACTAAAACAGCCACCTTCATTTGAGTGTCCTTGGTGGGTCTGGTTTGTCTGGAAATGAAGACACAGCTGAGTTCAGGCAGGTTTTCCATAAAAGCTCATCAGCCACAGAAAATAGAAATCAGCTGACATCTGATCAGTCACCAAACAACACAGCAGCTACTGTTTAGCAGCAAAGATGGAGAAATAAACGGGCAAATTTAAAAAGAACAACCACGATGGAGACACAGATTATCACCTCAGCATCTAAACCAATCACAGCCATGACGGCAGCAGAAGACAGAATGCGCACAGGGACTTAGCGCGGATGGACTGTACCGTTTGGCGCTGGTGGAGAGCTTGGCAGCAGTCTTGCTGGATATTTTGGCCTCCTTCTTCTTGGGCTGGGACTGGTCCCGCTGCTCGGGACCCGGCTGCTGGGGCGGAGCCGCTTCCCTCTGCTCAGCGTCCGAACTTCCCCCACTGGTGTTGGGGCTGTCGCCCCGCCTTGGCTGCACCTCACTTGACATCTTGACGCTGCCAAAAAGTCACGGACAGTCAGATCCATAAGTGATTTCATTTTTGCGTGTGTGCTGCAGCACAGAAATGAAACAACCAACATGTGCGCATAATGTAAACACTGAGCTTTAATTCAAGGAGTTTGACAAAAATACTGCATTAAGGAACAACAGGCCCCATAACTACTACCGCAAGTCAGAAAAAGTTGGGACAATAAGGAAAATAAAAAAAATAAAAACTGTGATTCTTAGATTTTACTTTAACTTTTATTTCATTGCAGACAGCAAGAAGCAGAGATATTTCATGTTGATGTGGTCACCTTCTTTTCATTTGTTAATATGAACATTCCTGCATTTAAGGCCTGAAACACATTCCAAAAAAAAAACTAGGCAGGGGGCTACTTATTGTAAACATAAGGTCAGAATCATCAATATTACAGCCAGTTTTCTTTAGACAAGTCAAGGGATAAATACTTTCACGTTAGTCATTAAAAGACATGTTGCACCGACCATCCGATGATCCACCGGAATGACTTTGTGCACTTCCATGACCGGTTTCAAAGTATATGGCATTAACAACAAACAGCTACGGAGACTTCTGAAAACAAAGTCCTCATGAATACTCGTGTTTCCGACAGCAGTGATGTAGCTATTAGAAATGTCCCAGCGCAAGCTTCAGTGGAATGCAGCTGCTAACATTAAGAACTGAGGTACGGATTAATTAATTCCAAAGCTTACACAAGTGTGATGTCATGTTATGATGACTCGTTATTAAGTGATATCTGTTTTTAAGTGATAAAAAGCAGCAACCCTGAGAAGGTTTAGTGCACATGCACAGCCATTAGTCATAAACACAGCTTGTTAATATCAAAACAAACACTTAAGTGAATATATATATATATATATATATATATATATATATATATATATATATATATATATATATATATATATATATATATATATATATATATATATGTGTGTGTGTGTGTGTGTGTGTGTGTGTGTGTATCTGTGTCATCATGTTGCCTGTGAAAAACAATGTCACAGAGACATTCTACATCTACAACCCCTGGCAAAAATTCTGGAATCACCGGCCTCGGAGGATGTTCATTCAGTTGTTTAATTTTGTAGAACAAAAGCAGATCACAGACATGACACAAAACTAAAGTCATTTCAAATGGCAACTTTCTGGATTTAAGAAACACTATAAGAAATCAAGAAAAAAAGATTGTGGCAGTCAGTAACGGTTACTTTTTTAGACCAAGCAGAGGAAAATAATATGGAATCACTCAATTCTGAGGAAAACATTATGGAATCACCCTGTAAATTTTCATCCCCAAAACTAACACCTGCATCAAATCAAATCTGCTCGTTAGTCTGCATCTAAAAAGGAGTGAACACACCTTGGAGAGCTGTTGCACCAAGTGGACTGACATGAATCATGGCTCCAACACGAGAGATGTCAATTGAAACAAAGGAGAGGATTATCAAACTCTTAAAAGAGGGTAAATCATCACGCAATGTTGCAAAAGATGTTGGTTGTTCACAGTCAGCTGTGTCTAAACTCTGGACCAAATACAAACAACATGGGAAGGTTGTTAAAGGCAAACATACTGGTAGACCAAGGAAGACATCAAAGCATCAAGACAGAAAACTTAAAGCAATATGTCTCAAAAATCGAAAAATGCACAACAAAACAAATGAGGAACGAATGGGAGGAAACTGGAGTCAACGTCTGTGACCGAACTGTAAGAAACCGCCTAAAGGAAATGGGATTTACATACAGAAAAGCCATCATTAACACCTAAACAGAAAAAAACAAGGTTACAATGGGCTAAGGAAAAGCAATCGTGGACTGTGGATGACTGGATGAAAGTCATATTCAGTGATGAATCTCGAATCTGCATTGGGCAAGGTGATGATGCTGGAACTTTTGTTTGGTGCCGTTCCAATGAGATTTATAAAGATGACTGCCTGAAGACAACATGTAAATTTCCACAGTCATTGATGATATGGGGCTGCATGTCAGGTAAAGGCACTGGGGAGATGGCTGTCATTACATCATCAATAAATGCACAAGTTTACATTGATATTTTGGACAATTGAAAGGATGTTTGGGGATGATGAAATCATTTTTCAAGATGATAATGCATCTTGCCATAGAGCAAAAACTGCGAAAACATTCCTTGCAAAAAGACACACAGGGTCAATGTCATGGCACAGGGTCAATGTCAACGAGCAGATCTGATTTGATGCAGGTGTTAGTTTTGGGGATGAAAATTTACAGGGTGATTCCATAATTTTTTCCTCAGAATTGAATGATTCCATATTTTTTTCCTCTGCTTGGTCTAAAAAAGTAACCGTTACTGACTGCCATAATATTTTTTTCTTGATTTCTTATAGTGTTTCTTAAAGCCAGAAAGTTGCCATTTGAAATGACTTTAGTTTTGTGTCATGTCTGTGATCTGATTTTTTTCTACAAAATTAAACAACTGAATGAACATCTTCCGAGGCCGGTGATTCCATAATTTTTGCCAGGGGTTGTATGTACAAAGGCAAAAAAACAGCTGACGTGGGTTAAAACAGCGCAGCAGCATTTTAACCCATATGTCAGCTTTTTTAACGCACGTTAAAACAGCGTGCTGCACACACACACACACACACCCAGATCCATTCCCACAGACTCTCTCAAAGTAAAATAAAAATTGTATTTTTATTGAAAGCTCCACTGAAAGGAACACAAAGCAAAAGATGAAAAAAATGAACATGCCACTCACCCAGTTGTAAAAATTTCAACAAATAAAAGTCCACAACATCAAAGAAGCCTCCATGTATGCATCACAATCGCCAGCCAAGGAGGGCCACTAGTCCTCACTCGGATCGACAGCCAGAGATCATTTTCAAGTTCCACTAGTCCTCAGGTATTAACAAGAGAATAATGTCCAGGTCCACTTGCCCTCAGGTTCTGATCGCTCACACACATAATGTCCGATAACAACTCTGACTTCAGCTCAAGTTCTGTCACGATTGTGGCACTATAGCGTGGCGATTAACTTCTGGAAAGAGTGTCTTCTGAATGTTTGCAATATGAGACATACATCTGTCTGTCCAGACAGTGGGTAAAAACAGCATGGTGGAGACCGTCCACGTCCATGATCACAGCAGCAGTTAAATCAGCATCCTGAGACACAAACAGCAACGTCACAACACTTTAAGTTCCAAAAACCGACAGACTTGGAAAAAGCTGAGTTGTGGGGTACAGTGTGTCGTCTCCTCTGTAAATCCGAGCCATCACTTTCAAATAAAAGTTCTGAAGCTTTGTTATTAGTTAGAGCTGAAACAACTAATCGAGTGAATCGATTAAAATCGATTACTAAAATCGTCGTCAACTAATTTAGTCATCGATTAGTTGCTAAATAACTTTGTTTTACTGCAAATGTTTCATTTCTTCAATATAATCAACCAAGCTTTGCTCTGAATCTTGAACCAATGAAGGAGTGCTTCGAGCTGCTGCTTTATTGGTTTCATTTGTTTTATTTCGCTTTATCTTAATTTTTCTCCACTAAAACCCTAAAGAGCATATGTCTGTCAGGAATATTTACCTTTTTTGTTAAACTGACCTGTTATGGTCTTCTGAAATAGTTGATAGATGTATTTTATGCTAACGCCAATGTTAATGCATTAGCATGTCTATGGCATGTTCAATGTTAAAGTTAGCATTAAGCTGCTGGCATTTCAGCATGTTTGTGCATTTGTTTTCTGTATAATAATTAATGGCTCAGCGTTTGTTGTCGTAAAAGAGTTAAATGTATTACAAATTATAATATTTTTTAATTTATTTTTAGTTATATATTAATAATAGCAACAATAATAATAGTAATAATAACTGATAATGCTACAATACAATTTTAGAGAAAGAGACATGAGTCATGTGTGTCATTGTGAAATGACCACATAGTTTACAAAATACCTCTTTCTTCACCATATATTTTATAACGTGTATGTTTCAATGTTGTTTTATGGCAGGCAACTCAGCACTTTGACAAAGTAATGTCATTGGAAATAATTATTTTTGTTTTTTATTATGAACTGTTTTATTCTTTATTATTTTTTATTTCAACAGCCAAGGGACATTTGACAATTTGTTGATTTTCAAGTATTTTAAGTTTTCAAATAATGTTTAAAGTGATGGAAGGATAGAAAAATTGTTTCCCTGGCACATTTTTAAAAAATTCCCCGCTAATCCAATAAATCGTGTCGAAACCCCATCAGCCATCAGATTCATCGATGATCCAAATAATCGTTTGTTGAAGCCCTATTATTGGTCATAACCGTTTTTGTTTTGCCCTGTCTGTCAGCCATCGGATGTTTCTGTTTTCCTAATATGTATGTTTATTTGAAATGGGACAGTGCATATTGATGAACACTGTTACATGTAAATATGACGGATTATATCAGGATGCTAATTTCCATCCATAGTCCCAGTAACATAGAAACAGACTAATGGGCCTTTCACACTGGAAGAGTCAGCCCGATGCATCAAAGCTTCCCAACGCATCGTGACGTCAGACGCTTTGCGTCAGAAGCGGCAAGGAGGGTGGAGATTACAAATACGTCACACTCTGGCTGTTTTCACGACCCAAAAAAAGTCAAAGCGATCGCCACCTTGCATTTGTATATGTAGAACCACAAAAAGCTTTAAAAAACAGCAATTGAATGATTCTCCCATCACCCTGCTGGGAGAAGCTTTTTTTCAGGTACTTTTCGGAGTGACACCGACCGAGGGAGGACTGATGACTTGGTGGGATATTGATCAAACCACGACAACGGGCCGACCTGCAAGGAGAAGCCGGGGTTCAGGCAGTATTCTTGGGCAGAGCGAGGCAGGCAGCCGTGGTGATGGAGCAAACCCACTCAGTCCAACATCTCCCACTTTTTGGATATATGCGAAGTCCCAGTTTGCCCAACGGAGTTTAGTTCTGTAGCTTTATTGAGGTGAGAATAATATAAAAGTAAAACATGACATTTACTGCACTGCTGTGAAGGTTTATTGATCCGTTAACATTAGCTTAGCCTTTTAGCACAGTTGATCTGAGTGAACACTTTAATTTGTAAATAGTTCAGTCTTTTTTATTTTTACCAAATAAAGCTACAGCTTTTTTCGGAGACCACAAAAGCTCAACGTTAAATAGCTTCATCTTTTTCAGGCGTTTTTCCATTTTGTTAAATAAATAAATATTATATATATATATATATATATATATATATATATATATATATATATATATATATATATATATGAACTGTAATATTTCTTTATATTTTAAGAAATATTTTTTATTTGTCCCAATTAGGAACATTTGCGGTGCAGACAACCTAAATTGCGCTTCAAAAACTTCCATTGATGAGCTGAACACCATGAAGTCCAGTTGGAAGAAAACATCTCTGCTCTTCAGTAACACCACCAGAGTTCAAAACTGCAGAAGAGACCTTCATCTGGTCCCGAGAATCCAGCAGAACATCATCTGCTTCTAAATAAAAGGCTCTTTCAACAGCAACAATTTTATTATTTTTTAAAAAGCTGTTTCATTTTATATTTTAACAATAAATGAACGAATCATTAAAAATGTCCACAAATCAAAGTCAAAAGACATTTGCACAGGTAGAAGCTCTCCACTTATTGTGCACAATTTGAAAACATTCACAATCACTAGTCAAATTCATATTTTAGAAATGACTCAGTCCTGATCACATCATTAAAGGCAATCACATATTTTGATGTAATTACAAGTTGAAATGACTCAATTTAAAAAAGAATTCATCATGAGGTTTAGGTCACAGAAATCCTACTTTACAATCACACTGCAGTCATTCTTAAATTATCTCCTGTTTCATTTATAATAAAAATTTGTATTTATGTACAGTGTCTGTTTTTCTGGTTGAAATGAGATATAAATAATCTGCCAGACTTAAAGAAAATGTACAAATTTCCATGTTATTTTATTTGTCTAAAAATAAATGTCTGAGGTTAGAGGTGGTTTTAATTTACAGATGAAGAAAGGTTTCTAAAGAACTTTTTTTTATTTATTTAGCTATTTTAATTACATTCTAAACGTATTATTATTTATTATTTAATTATATTCTAAACTTTTACCAGAAATTTTGAGGTAAAAAAAAAAAAACATTTTCAAGGATTTTTCTTCAGTAAACTGCTCTATAAATGAGCAGTCCTGTGACACGTTTCTGTCTGTCTCCCTGATCTGAATTGGGAGCTGGTTCCACAGGAAAGGAGCCTGAAAGCTGAAGGCTCTGCCTCCCATTCTACTCTTACAAACCCTAGGAACTACAAGTAAGCCTGCAGTCTGAGAGCGAAGCGCTCTATTGGGGTGATATGGTACTACGAGGTCCCTAAGATAAGATGGGACCTGATTATTCAAAACCTTATAAGTAAGAAGAAGAATTTTAAATTCTATTCTAGAATTAACAGGAAGCCAATGAAGAGAGGCCAATATGGGTGAGATATGCTCTCTCCTTCTAGTCCCCGTCAGTACTCTAGCTGCAGCATTTTGAATTAACTGAAGGCTTTTTAGGGAACTTTTAGGACAACCTGATAATAATGAATTACAATAGTCCAGCCTAGAGGAAATAAATGCATGAATTAGTTTTTCAGCATCACTCTGAGACAAGACCTTTCTGATTTTAGAGATATTGCGTAAATGCAAAAAAGCAGTCCTACATATTTGTTTAATATGCGCTTTGAATGACATATCCTGATCAAAAATGACTCCAAGATTTCTCACAGTATTACTAGAGGTCAGGGTAATGCCAT
The DNA here is from genome assembly GCF_902500255.1 of Thalassophryne amazonica. Taxonomy (NCBI): domain Eukaryota; kingdom Metazoa; phylum Chordata; class Actinopteri; order Batrachoidiformes; family Batrachoididae; genus Thalassophryne; species Thalassophryne amazonica. The sequence goes on from NC_047122.1 coordinate 5,382,694, forward strand.
CCACAGTAAGGATCTGGTTAGACACCATGTTTCTAAGATTTGTGGGGCCAAGTACAATAACTTCAGTTTTATCTGAGTTTAAAAGCAGGAAATTAGAGGTCATCCATGTCTTTATGTCTGTAAGACAATCCTGCAGTTTAGCTAATTGGTGTGTGTCCTCTGGCTTCATGGATAGATAAAGCTGGGTATCATCTGCGTAACAATGAAAATTTAAGCAATACCGTCTAATAATACTGCCTAAGTGAAGCATGTATAAAGTGAATAAAATTGGTCCTAGCACAGAACCTTGTGGAACTCCATAATTAACTTTAGTCTGTGAAGAAGATTCCCCATTTACATGAACAAATTGTAATCTATTAGACAAATATGATTCAAACCACCGCAGCGCAGTGCCTTTAATACCTATGGCATGCTCTAATCTCTGTAATAAAATTTTATGGTCAACAGTATCAAAAGCAGCACTGAGGTCTAACAGAACAAGCACAGAGATGAGTCCACTGTCCGAGGCCATAAGAAGATCATTTGTAACCTTCACTAATGCTGTTTCTGTACTATGATGAATTCTAAAACCTGACTGAAACTCTTCAAATAGACCATTCCTCTGCAGATGATCAGTTAGCTGTTTTACAACTACCCTTTCAAGAATTTTTGAGAGAAAAGGAAGGTTGGAGATTGGCCTAGAATTAGCTAAGATAGCTGGGTCAAGTGATGGCTTTTTAAGTAATGGTTTAATTACTGCCACCTTAAAAGCCTGTGGTACATAGCCAACTAACAAAGATAGATTGATCATATTTAAGATCGAAGCATTAAATAATGGTAGGGCTTCCTTGAGCAGCCTGGTAGGAATGGGGTCTAATAAACATGTTGATGGTTTGGATGAAGTAACTAATGAAAATAACTCAGACAGAACAATCGGAGAGAAAGAGTCTAACCAAATACCGGCATCACTGAAAGCAGCCAAAGATAACGATACGTCTTTGGGATGGTTATGAGTAATTTTTTCTGTAATAGTTAAAATTTTGTTAGCAAAGAAAGTCATGAAGTCATTACTAGTTAAAGTTAATGGAATACTCAGCTCAATAGAGCTCTGACTCTTTGTCAGCCTGGCTACAGTGCTGAAAAGAAACCTGGGGTTGTTCTTATTTTCTTCAATTAGTGATGTCCTAGCTTTACGGAGGGCTTTTTTATAGAGCAACAGACTCTTTTTCCAGGCTAAGTGAAGATCTTCTAAGTTAGTGAGACGCCATTTCCTCTCCAACTTACGGGTTATCTGCTTTAAGCTACGAGTTTGTGAGTTATACCACGGAGTCAGGCACTTCTGATTTAAAGCTCTCTTTTTTAGAGGAGCTACAGCATCCAAAGTTGTCTTCAATGAGGATGTAAAACTATTGACGAGATACTCTATCTCACTTACAGAGTTTAGGTAGCTACTCTGCACTGTGTTGGTATATGGCATTAGAGAACATAAAGAAGGAATCATATCCTTAAACCTAGTTACAGCGCTTTCTGAAAGACTTCTAGTGTAATGAAACTTATTCCCCATTGCTGGGTAGTCCATCAGAGTAAATGTAAATGTTATTAAGAAATGATCAGACAGAAGGGAGTTTTCAGGGAATACTGTTAAGTCTTCTATTTCCATACCATAAGTCAGAACAAGATCTAAGATATGATTAAAGTGGTGGGTGGACTCATTTACTTTTTGAGCAAAGCCAATAGAGTCTAATAATAGATTAAATGCAGTGTTGAGGCTGTCATTCTCAGCATCTGTGTGGATGTTAAAATCGCCCACTATAATTATCTTATCTGAGCTAAGCACTAAGTCAGACAAAAGGTCTGAAAATTCACAGAGAAACTCACAGTAACGACCAGGTGGACGATAGATAATAACAAATAAAACTGGTTTTTGGGACTTCCAATTTGGATGGACAAGACTAAGAGTCAAGCTTTCAAATAAATTAAAGCTCTGTCTGGGTTTTTGATTAATTAATAAGCTGGAATGGAAGATTGCTGCTAATCCTCCGCCCCGGCCCGTGCTACGAGCATTCTGACAGTTAGTGTGACTCGGGGGTGTTGACTCATTTAAACTAACATATTCATCCTGCTGTAACCAGGTTTCTGTAAGGCAGAATAAATCAATATGTTGATCAATTATTATATCATTTACCAACAGGGACGTAGAAGAGAGAGACCTAATGTTTAATAGACCACATTTAACTGTTTTAGTCTGTGGTGCAGTTGAAGGTGCTATATTATTTTTTCTTTTTGAATTTTTATGCTTAAATAGATTTTTGCTGGTTATTGGTAGTCTGGGAGCAGGCACCGTCTCTATGGGGATGGGGTAATGAGGGGATGGCAGGGGGAGAGAAGCTGCAGAGAGGTGTGTAAGACTACAACTCTGCTTCCTGGTCCCAACCCTGGATAGTCACGGTTTGGAGGATTTAAGAAAATTGGCCAGATTTCTAGAAATGAGAGCTGCTCCATCCAAAGTGGGATGGATGCCGTCTCTCCTAACAAGACCAGGTTTTCCCCAGAAGCTTTGCCAATTATCTATGAAGCCCACCTCATTTTTTGGACACCACTCAGACAGCCAGCAATTCAAGGAGAACATGCGGCTAAACATGTCACTCCCGGTCTGATTGGGGAGGGGCCCAGAGAAAACTACAGAGTCCGACATTGTTTTTGCAAAGTTACACACCGATTTAATGTTAATTTTAGTGACCTCCGATTGGCGTAACCGGGTGTCATTACTGCCGACGTGAATTACAATCTTACCAAATTTACGCTTAGCCTTAGCCAGCAGTTTCAAATTTCCTTCAATGTCGCCTGCTCTGGCCCCCGGAAGACAATTGACTATGGTTGCTGGTGTCGCTAACTTCACATTTCGCAAAACAGAGTCGCCAATAACCAGAGTTTGATCCTCGGCGGGTGTGTCGTCGAGTGGGGAAAAACGGTTAGAGATGTGAACAGGTTGGCGGTGTACACGGGGCTTCTGTTTAGAACTACGCTTCCTCCTCACAGTCACCCAGTCAGCCTGCTTTCCCGGCTGCTCGGGATCTGCCAGGGGGTAACTAACAGCGGCTAAGCTACCTTGGTCCGCACCGACTACAGGGGCCTGGCTAGCTGTAGAATTTTCCACGGTGCGGAGCCGAGTCTCCAATTCGCCCAGCCTGGCCTCCAAAGCTACGAATAAGATACACTTATTACAAGTACCGTTACTGCTAAAGGAGGCCGAGGAATAACTAAACATTTCACACCCAGAGCAGAAAAGTGCGGGAGAGACTGGAGAAGCCACCATGCTAAATCGGCTAAGAGCTAGTAGCTACGCTAAGCTAGCGGATTCCTAAAAACACGCAAAGTGAATAATGTGTAAATAATTTAGAGGTGATTCAGCAGAAGGAGTGCTTTAGTTAAGGCACGTAAAGATTACACTGGGAAACAAATCGTAATCTAGATAACTAGATCAATCTAACTGCGCAGATTAAACAGCTAACAGATACAGAAAAACACCGCTGTGCTCCGGAACAGGAAGTGATACAATACCGCAGTGAGAGCCAACCACCAGTAGAGGCCATAGAGTAATAGACAACCAACAACCCTCAACACGGGGAATAGAGTGCCTGAGCCTGAACGGCTGACCAAAACCAGAGAGACCCCCAAATGGATGACAACAGGGCAGAACTAGGGACCAAGGAACCCCAAGAGTCTGGTCCTGGGGTCTACAGCAGCCCACGGGAGAGCCAGGAGGGCGACCATTATGCCCAACAGGAGGCAAGGGTGAGACAGGAGATTTCCCCGAGGGACGCATGGGAACAGAGACGAAACCAGAAACAGGGACAGGGCAGGATGTAGTGGGAAAAATCTTCCCTGGCATCACAGCAATGATCAAACGGGAGAGACCAACAAACCTGAGCAATGAACGAAGGGGGTGGAGGACCTGTGTGGCCACCTTCTGCACAAACCCGGGAATACAACAAGAAAGAGCAGCTAGCAACAACCAGACAAACCAAGAATAGAACGGAGGAAGAGATAAATAAATGACAGACATCAAAAATAGAACCCAAATATCACCGAAAACAACAATGCTTGAAAACCAAAACCACAAATTTGAAGGATTTCCAAAAGTGAAAATTCCGACAAAAAATGAACGGAGGAACGAAATAAAAAGGAAATCCACTGAACAAAAATTCTATGCGGACCTAGGAAAGTGAGGGAACCAAGAAGGGAACCACATGTGGAGAAACACTGTACAATAAGGACAAACAAAAAATGAAACAACCATCTTACAGAAAACTTACGGGGAATGTGGAGAAAATATGAATGTAAAGTAGTGCTACGTAAACAAATAAAGGGCAAAAAGCACAAAAAAGAACCAAACTTGCGTCAAGGGCAAGCAATAATTGAATATTCTAGTATGGAACTGGGAGTGATATTCAATGCAAAAGGACCTGGAGGGATGACCCATTTGGGCTGTGAACCAAGTAGGGAGATGTAAGTACCCAGAACCACCATACAAAGGACATATTTGCCACCAGCGGGGTAACATAACTATGCAGGAACTGGGTTGAACTGAAATACGAGACACTAATCAATCTTCCAAGCTGACATAACCAGAAATACATTATTTGCCCAAAGACAGAACTTGCAGCATGGAGAAACTTGCTTAACTTTGCAACAGTAGCGGTCCAAAAAACGGACAGATTAACAGGAGATTTACATGGGGGGCTATCCAGGCCCACTTGCTCCTTATGGTCCCAGGAAGAAAACTTCAGTGAACCACGAAGTAGGATTCTAGTCAGTTTCCAAAAAATATGCAAATAGTGAGGGAACTCATGAAGAAAACAGACATTGAGACTAACAACAAGACTGAAAATAGCTTAGCACAAAAGGAATGCAGGGGCTCAGTGGTGTCCTGAAGAAAGACATTAAACAGACATCCTAACAGACACTGAACATGGGGAAGTAACATCAAGAAGAAAAAAAACAAAAGACTCACTGTCCCGCTAATGATGGCTGCAACAGATCTCGTTGGGAAGAATGGATGAGTGGCGGAGGTAATAGGGGATTTCTTGCGACGGACGTGCTGTTGTTGATTCTGCTGATGGTGCTGAGAACTGAGGAGCAGCGTTCACCATGGCTGACTTGGCAGGCAGCGCTGTTAGCAGAGCAGCTGGACGTGCCACTGTAGACTGTGGCCTGGCTCATACCGTATCGGTGTCAGACAACATTGTGGCAGACTGAGGAGAGGCGCGCACTGTTGGCAGCGAAGCGGGGTGCACGGCTATTGATTGTGGCCTGACGTGCACAGCGTCGGTATTGGATGAAGTCACGGCAGGCTGAGGAGTAGCATGCACTTCAGATGGCTTCGCTGCTGGTCGTGATGGCGAATGCGCCATTGCTGCATGAGACAGGAACAGGGTGCGTGCCGTAGGTGACTCCAATGACGAGGGCTTGGATGACATCAGTGTCGGTGTGAAGGGCTGTGATGACGCATGCTGTTCCGCTTACTTCAGGAGTGTGTTTTCCAGAAATGTTTCTGTGGGCGTGTGCTGCTCCAATGGTTCCCGGGATGTCACGACTGGTGTTGCCGAGTGCAGAAGTGCATGGTGCTGCTGGGGGGCTGGCACGGGGGCCAAATGAGGCAGGACCGGGTCTGGTGCCGCATATGATCGCAGCTCAGGCTTCATGGATTGATTCAACTCCGTGGGTTCCTGTATGAACAGCCTTCGTGGAGCAGGAATTGGAGGCAGACAGAATGTGGGAGGTGTGGATGGCTGAGGAGGCGTGACTGCTTCGGCCGACAGTGTGATGAAGCGGGGCGTGTCCAGACAGGAATCATAGATCTCAGATTCAAACAAGTAGTCCATCGGATCTTCGACACAGGTAGGAAGCTGACCTTGCTTAAACAGAGTTTTGATACGTTGTAGCTCTGGGAAGGCAGTTACCATTTCGGGTGCAGCATGCAGAAGGTGTTCTAAAGCAGAAAGGATGTGCTGCTTGTTCCGCTGTCCTGAACTGTCTCTGAACTCAAAAAATAAGTCCTGTATTTTGAAAAGAAACTCTGCCATCTGTTGGAGTGATGACTCCTCTGTCTCAGATAAGGAATCCTCATCTAAGTCAACCCCCTCGCCCGCCATGCGTCATCATCGCATGGCGGGCAAGTAGACTGCAGATATAGCTCAGGTTGCTTCACCCAGTCAGTCAGCCTCTCTGCAGTAAACAAATTGTCCAGATCGTCTAAGTCAAGGAAGAAGCTGTAGAGCCAGGTATTTGCTTCTATGACTTCCCAAGCTTGCTCCCGGTAGTCAAACTTTTCCCTCGGGGTGTAAGTGTGACGGAAACAGGTGAAAAAAGATCTTATGTCAGCGAAGATCTCTTTAATTCTTGTTAAGTTCAGCTCAGGATCTGAGTCCGCTGCATCCTGGTATTGGCCAGATTGTTCTGTCATGGTTTGTGGTGGCTTGACCCTGAAGGTTGGAGGAGGCAAATGCAGACTCACAGACACAGGTGTTGGATTAAAAAAAATAGCTTTATCTGGTAAGCAGGCTATAGGTTCAGTACACAGGAAATCAGTCAATGTAGTGGAGGTACAGGCAGGTAGCAACCTGAGGCAGAGTACAAAAAACAAGCACAGTTCCAAATACACGGTGACAGGAGTTCACAGGGCTGAGGCAGAGGCAAAGTCAAAAACAAGCAGAGTTCAGGGATCAGACGAGGCGGAGGTCGATTATACAGGCAAGGCCGGAAATACTACAAGGCTAAACAGGACAAATGCGTGAGGCTGGAAAGTGCAAAATGGAACAATCTGGTGGGGGACTGTGAGACTGTGAGGGCTTAAATACTAGTGGAAGAATCAGAGTGTGAAATGAGGAACAGGTGTGCAGAGAGTGCTGGAAGGGGGCGTGACCAGGGAAGACAAAGGTAAGCGCAAGAGAGTGCAGTAAGGCAAAAGCAAAGTGAACTGGGGCAAGATAATTAATTGACAGAAAAACCAATGCTGCAAAATGTGACGTGCTTGACTAACCATAATAAACACGAACAAAACAGAGGGGGCGAAACTAAAACTAAGGTGGTGAGTTGAGGAGTGGAAAACCAGTGATAATAACTAAAAAGACAGGATGTGACACAGGAAAGTGAATACACAACAAGACAAAACAACCTATTGACAGAATAGGAAATAAATGATGAACAAATGAAAACCAGGGACTAGGTAATGCAATGAATGACTAAACCATAAATAAATGATACACAGAATAAAACCAGTAACAGAAGCATTACACAAAGTACAGAAATGAACAGAACCAAACCAAGACTTACATGACAACATATAATAATATGAAAAGTAAAACTGGAAAACCCTCAGTGGAAGACTAGACCAAATAAGGGGAAAACCCAGACATGAATCCCAGGCTGGAGCAGATCCTGACAAATGCACTCATTTGCACATGCACAAGTGAAAATATTGCACAGGGTGTCATACACAAATTTATTGTGTAAAGACTACTAAACCATTTAATAAAATAAAATACACAAAGGCATTGTGTACATATAACTGAAAAAGTAACTCGAGCGGTGCCTCCACAGTTGAATTCTGTTTTAGGCTACAGATGGTTGCATGTCTTTTGATACTGTTGACCATAAAATTTTATTACAGAGATTAGAGCATGCCATAGGTATTAAAGGCACTGCGCTGCGGTGGTTTAAATCATATTTGTCTAATAGATTACAATTTGTTCATGTAAATGGGGAATCTTCTTCACAGACTAAGGTTAATTATGGAGTTCCACAAGGTTCTGTGCTAGGACCAATTTTATTCACTTTATACATGCTTCCCTTAGGTAGTATTATTAGACGGTATTGCTTAAATTTTCATTGTTACGCAGATGATACCCAGCTTTATCTATCCATGAAGCCAGAGGACACACACCAATTAGCTAAACTGCAGGATTGTCTTACAGACATAAAGACATGGATGACCTCTAATTTCCTGCTTTTAAACTCAGATAAAACTGAAGTTATTGTACTTGGCCCCACAAATCTTAGAAACATGGTGTCTAACCAGATCCTTACTCTGGATGACATTACCCTGACCTCTAGTAATACTGTGAGAAATCTTGGAGTCATTTTTGATCAGGATATGTCATTCAAAGCGCATATTAAACAAATATGTAGGACTGCTTTTTTGCATTTACGCAATATCTCTAAAATCAGAAAGGTCTTGTCTCAGAGTGATGCTGAAAAACTAATTCATGCATTTATTGTTGTGTGGGCCGCTGAAGAGGAGGTACTGCTGGCCCACCACCACCAGAGGGCGCCCTGCCTGGAGTGCGGGCTCCAGGCACCAGAGGGCGCCGCCGCCTCACGTGAGCAGCTACGGTGACAGCTGTCACCCATCACCTGAGACAGCTGACGGCAATCATCTGTGGGGTATATCAGCAGGACGGCACCTCCACCTCATTGCCGAGATATCGTTTCTACCTACGAGGTAACGTATCAAAGCTGACGGAGTGTATCCTTTTGGATTAGTGTATAGCTTGTGGATTACTGTTCCAACGAGAGGTGGAGGTAACTTCCCTGCTGTTCGGAGTCTTGGGTGCAAACGCGCCCCCATCTAACTGTTCTTTGTTCCTCGCCAGCAGTACCAGGTCCGACACGCGGAGGCAGTGGCCACCTGGGAGTTCGGGACTTGGCGGCTCCAGTATTTCCGGGGTCCTGTGGCGGAGAAAGCCGTGTGGTTCGGGTCTTACCTTGGAGAGGCGTCTCCTATCTTCGAGCCTGCCCACACGACACTTTTGTGAATTGACTGTTGTCCATTTCGTGATTGGTGGTATTCGTTGTGCACGTTCACAACAGTAAAGCCTTGTTATTTGACTTTCTCCATTGTCCGTTCATTGCGCCCCCTGTTGTGGGTCCGTGTACTGACACTTTCCCAACATTTATTTCCTCTAGGCTGGACTATTGTAATTCATTATTATCAGGTTGTCCTAAAAGTTCCCTAAAAAGCCTTCAGTTAATTCAAAATGCTGCAGCTAGAGTACTGACGGGGACTAGAAGGAGAGAGCATATCTCACCCATATTGGCCTTTCTTCATTGGCTTCCTGTTAATTCTAGAATAGAATTTAAAATTCTTCTTCTTACTTATAAGGTTTTGAATAATCAGGTCCCATCTTATCTTAGGGACCTCGTAGTACCATATCACCCCAATAGAGCGCTTCGCTCTCAGACTGCAGGCTTACTTGTAGTTCCTAGGGTTTGTAAGAGTAGAATGGGAGGCAGAGCCTTCAGCTTTCAGGCTCCTCTCCTGTGGAACCAGCTCCCAATTCAGATCAGGGAGACAGACACCCTCTCTACTTTTAAGATTAGGCTTAAAACTTTCTTTTGCTAAAGCTTATAGTTAGGGCTGGATCAGGTGACCCTGAACCATCCCTTAGTTATGCTGCTATAGACGTAGACTGCTGGGGGGTTCCCATGATGCACTGTTTCTTTCTCTTTTTGCTCTGTATGCACCACTCTGCATTTCAATCAATCAATCAATTTTTTTATATAGCGCCAAATCACAACAAACAGTTGCCCCAAGGCGCTTTATATTGTAAGGCAAGGCCGTACAATAATTATGTAAAATTAATCATTAGTGATGGATCTCTGCTCCCCTCCACAGCATGTCTTTTTCCTGGTTCTCTCCCTCAGCCCCAACCAGTCCCAGCAGAAGACTGCCCCTCCCTGAGCCTGGTTCTGCTGGAGGTTTCTTCCTGTTAAAAGGGAGTTTTTCCTTCCCACTGTAGCCAAGTGCTTGCTCACAGGGGGTCGTTTTGACCGTTGGGGTTTTACATAATTATTGTATGGCCTTGCCTTACAATATAAAGCGCCTTGGGGCAACTGTTTGTTGTGATTTTGCGCTATATAAAAAAATTGATTGATTGATTGATGTCTGAATTGCCAAAAACCAAGTCAACTGTCCTTTGATAGTACTGAAAGTGGTGCTCTCCCTGATTGTGACTGGGAGGTTGTACGTCACAGAACAAGAACTGCAGAGAATGGCAGAGTGAGACATTTTCTGGAAATGCACCTGTTACCTCGCTCAGGGAGAGCAATAAAAAAACATCAGAGACCAGTAATTATTAGCGCATGTGCATGGATAGACTTACAATCATGAGTATTTTGATGTTGTGTTGCTAACTGGGACATTAAAAAATGTGCAACATGTCCTTTAAGAAATACAGTGTGGTAAAGAACTATAAATCTGTGTCAGGTAGGCAGTGCTGGAAAAAGAGTGTTGAGGGAAGCCACCAAGACAACCGTGAAAGAATTATAGGCTTCTGTGGATGTGAGGGGAGTGTATCATGTAACATTTGCCTGAGCAAAACAGCAGGGACTTTGGAGATTAAGGAGGTGGAGGAATCGTGAGGTGCCCAGATTATGAGGGCTGTGATTTGATTATAAAATAATTATCGATGTATCTTGATACATTTAATACAGGATTTTTTCGTTCTCACAGTGACTACTTGTTTCGTTTCAAAGCAAGCTACTTGTATTGATACATAATAAATTCATTCTTTAAAAGTTCATCCATGTTTGCACCTACGTGGCTCTCACTCACTGATCCCACCCACTAACACCACCTGTGGAAGTGAGCTCGCGTATATGGTTGACTTGGTGTCTGGATTGTTACCACTGCAGGAAAAGTAAAACATTCATGTGCACCTCATCATGATGCATGGGCACATGTACACTGGCTGTGCTGCACTCATGGCACACAGCATCTGTTCTCATCTTGTGCATGTGAATTTTCCTTTAAATTGCAGTTTGGGTTCAGCAGGATAAACTGCCCCCAGTGTGCTCCAACATGGTGCACCACAATGACGTTTTTAGGTAAAATGCCCATAAATGACAGCAATGATACTCGGCCCTTTATGAAACAACAGAATGAGCTTTCAGTTGAACCTTTCGCATGCTGACAGAGGTTGAATAAAAAACTGGAGATTTTCTTTAGTAGCGCAAATAAGTGCTCCATTGCATAACTGGTTTGTGTTTTAGAATTTGAAGCTAAAACCTGTCTTCAGATGTAGTGTGACCTTGTTGCTAGATGCTTCCTATTCTGTGGTGTGCCACATATAGTCCAAAAACAGATGGTTTTTCTGTATGATTACGGAGTGCACCACCTGAGTCTGGTCCTTGCCATCTCCCCCAGACAGACAGAGTGCTGCTGAATGGTAAAAGTACTGAAATTAAAAGGACATTTCTGGACCAGAAAAGTACTAGAGTTAAAGCAGAGAGAAACGTGAAACGTGCTTGTCAACAGTGGCCAGCAGCTACGTTCCTATCCCCACAATTCACATTTATAAAAGCGATTATTTACATTTGTGAACTGATTCAGAATTGTCCACATCATGATGCATTTAAGAATAAATTTATCCCCCTAACAGACAGGATGCTCAGGAATTGAAGGACACAAATGCACGGCTCCAGCAGACAGCTCTGATTTTCACTCGACTTTACTGAAGTGGATAGCAGTGGTCTCGTACATGAGTAGGCAGTCCAACAAAAGCAACAATACAGAAATCATCAGGCCAATCATCAAATGGCGAGGTCAAGGCAACAGGCAGGAGGTCAGGTACACACTATGAGGCAGGTAGGAACAACAATGCAGGTACAGAGCTGGAATGAAGGCACAAGGAAAGGCAAACTGGCGAGGAACAAAACCACCCAGTGAGCTTATAACTCCCAGGTGGTAATCAGTAAATCAGGAACAGGTGCACATGGAAAGGACCAGAAGCAGGGCGTGGCCAGAGAGAGAAAGAAACATCCATCACCAAGAACCAAGAGAGAGACAAGAGAAACAGAGACAGACAGACCAAGCAGAAAAATCCCAACAATAGAATAAACATACCAAAACTCAAATAATACAAAACTAACAAAACTCAGACGCTGACACCCCCATCCCTACTGGAAATATTAAAAATAAAAACTGTATTTGCACATCATGACCCCTTTAATAATTGCATTGTTTTAGAAAATCATTTTAATTTTCTGCAATAGACTGGTGTCATATCCTGGGTGTCTCCCCACACTATGACTATGGGGAATATTCCACTGCAATTTACACTCACAAAGTTGTCCCATCCTCCAGTGTCATTATGAGCTGCTGTTTATGCTGTGTTCAAGGGAAATTAGTCATTTTTGTGTGCAGTCTAAAGAACTGTAGCATGATTACTGAATTTGCAACAGCAACATGCTACATTACTGCATTAAATGTAAAGTGATGAGAATAATGTGTTACAAAGTAACACGTCACATCGCTGTCTATGGCTGTTTAATTCATCAAGCCTAAAATGAGCGTGCACGCAAAGCAAAAGACCACAATTCAGAGTTCCACAATATTTCCATGACTGTTTATGTGTTCATCTGAAAATTACTTTAAAGCGGGTTATGACTAAGAAAAGTGGTAGCTGGTTGTTTTCACTCATCTGGAGCAAAACAGGGAAAAAAAAAAACTCAGCTGTGTGTCATTTGAGCAGCCTCAGCCCTGCAGGGCGAACCAGAGCGCTGCGGATAAGACATCATGATGACTGACTGATGATTATTTAGCATTGTTTTTTTGTTTTTTTTGTGCGAACTATTAAAAAAATATTTCTGATGTTTCTTAAGTACTATAAAGGAAAACACTGAAACTCCATACTGTAGGGTGGGCTGTGCCATATTATACCATCCACAGTCATACTGGTATAAATTTTTATGTGATTATCACAATAAATAGCTGGGTTTCCATTACAGATTAGGGGAGAAGCAAGATGGCTGTTGTGTGTTTGGCAAACTGTCCACTTTGCTTTTTCCATGGTTGTTTTAGTGTTTTTGTTTGGTTGGCAATGTTTCTGCTCTCCTGATCTATAACGTCAAGCATGATTGCTGCAGTTATGTCTGCCGGCGTTATTAAGGGGCCCACTCATTCACACACATTCAGAGGACACCACCTCTCTCTCTCTCTTTCAATACTATCTGCTGTTATGGTCAATGTGGGCTCACCACAGAGTGCGTCCAGGCAGGTGGTCCCCTCCTCATCTGTGCTGCACTGAGGGGGCCATTTGAGACATCTGGCTCTCATGTAGGACATTGTGGGGGCACTCAGGTGCATTCCGGCTCATTCATGCCAGATCCAGGGCATTCGGCAGGGTTCTGCATTGGCTGGCCATTACAGTATGTCAGCCAACCCCGTTCAGGTGTTTCGAATGTTAAGACGACAGTCAGAATGCACTTCGAACTTTCCCCACCTTGAACGTACCTCAACAGTGGCGTGCATGTGCTCTAAATTCAGTAGGCCACACGAATACAACCGACTGTGTGGGATGACCTCAAGAATGCTGTACGAGGATTTCAAGTGTGCCTCGAATTTGCCCAAATGTAGGTTGGATGTCCACGGGGGCACGATCGAGACATTCGGTCAGGACTTGATGTGCCCAAACATTTTGAACAGCCCCTGAAATGCTCTCAGAATGCAGCTCAAATTTGCACTGAATCCTCATTCGTGCGGCATTCTGGCTCATCCGTGCTCTAGTGTCATTGGGGTATAACTGTGGAAATGAATGTCAGCCATACTGCTGTGTTAGCAAGTGGGAGGAGTGGGAACACGTGACAGAACACTCGGGAGGCTACAGAATCAACTCACTGTCCAGGCTGACAGCAAACAAGCTCTGTGTGCACATACACAAACACAGCTCAGCTCCGCCCTCTGTCAGACTAACGTGGAAGCAACAACACTTATCCAAGCATGATTACAAATCATCATATGCCAGCAATATTCGATCAGAATCAGAATGAATTTATTGCCAAGTAAGTTCTCACATTAATGAATTTGATCTTGTGCCGTTGGTACATAAATAACAATTAAAAAGAAAAGGACAAAAATACTTCTGTATAAAGTATTTGGTGTGTAAACAACAATAACAGGAAAAAATACTTCTGTAATAAGTGAAGGAGTCAAATAGACAAAATCGGCAAAACTATGTTTACTGCCAAATAAATCTAACAGAGCAGAATTGGGCTGTGCAAAGGCATGCAGATGTACCAGTGCAGGGATGATCAATCTGTACTTTTGGGGTGGGGGGGTGGGGGGGTGTAAATGGTGGTCTCTGGCATTATTTATAACTCTAGCTGTGGACGGAAAGAAGCTGTTTTTGTGTCTTGAGGTCTTGGTCCTGATGGACCTCCGCTGTCTGCCAGAGGAAAGCCACTATCTTGCTTGCTTGCCTCAGGGCCCTGGAGGTGTACAGTATTGTTGTTCTGGGGGCACAGGACCCACTCCCCCGACGTAAAATCTTCAGAAAGAGAAATCTGGTGGAAATACACATTTCCATCTAGTGTTTTTATTTTACTTGATGTTTCAAATTGTGAAATTTTAAATTAATTTTCGTGCGCACACGACACAAACCTAAATATGTTTGAAAGTTACAGCAGAGTGTCACGCTCAGATCGTGGTTTCTTTTTTATACTGTCATAATATTGCTATAGCAAATCGCCTTTAAAATATTGTGATATAATTTTCAGGCGATATCACCGACCTCTACTCCACTTTGGACTTCATGTGCCGTTTAAACCACCCACCTGTATGACTCACATTCTATTAGTCAGCAGTCTTATTCATGGCAGTTTTCACAAACTGCACCTCCAACCTCATTTCAACAAAAATGTCAGAAAAAAATACTAACATTTTTCCTGTAAATTTGACAAACTGCCAGACCTTGAACAAAAATCATTAACTTTGCAGCAATTTACAAGATTAATTGCATTCAAACTGTAAAAAGATCAATCGTGAAGTAAGAAGTTCTTCCTGAGCTGCAGAGGGCAAACCATGAAACACAGACCTCAGATCTTTCAATGCTCATCAGCAGAATCAGCCGAGCTGAACGTCTCCTGGTCACAGGCCGCGATTTCCAATAATAAGACACAGACAAGGTCATCTTCACTCAGTCAACTTCCCCTGTTCATGTGCCTGTGTGTGTGTGTGTGTGTGTGTGTGTGTGTGTGTGTGTGTGTATGTTATTTTTGCTGATCAGAGCGTGATAGCACCACATGTGAGTCTGACTCTCCACACCCAAAGCGATTAAATGAAATTTATGTGATTATTAACCATCAGATGACAAAGTAAAACCTTAAGAGCAGCTGACTGAGAAAATCAGCAATGAGGGCCCAAAACATGGAAGTGACATCTCACCGATTTCGATGAAACTTGGTGAATGAACAGAATTTGGCAAGACTACAACTGTCAAACAATATTTTAACATATCCTTCAATGGTTGCCATGGTAACCAGTGCTGTATTTTTAGGCTAAAATGTGCCATTTTACAGATGTGAAACAATGGCAAAATAGACATTTATCAGTGCAGAATAAATGTGAGAAAATTCAATGTCAGACTTTTACCACATAAATAAGAATCAGCATATCTCTCCTTGAAAGTTCATTTTTGTCAAAAAAGAATTTTGAAATTAGAATTTATTTATGAGGACATGAGCTTTTTTCATTTTTAGCTTTTTTGCAAGACAAAAAAAGTTAAAAACAAACAAACAAAAAAAAACATGCTGTACAACAATGTAAATTGTCGCTATGCAGACCATACCTGTGGCCTATTGTTCAGCAAATACATTCACATTTAATCTTACCATATATGCAAAAAAAAAAAAAAAAAAAAATCCATTCGCATCGCAAGGAATACTTATCAGGAAGCCAAACAAAATTCTGAATTCGCTACCACTTCAAGTGTGATCTATGTGCAAATGGTTCATCAATCAGTTTGTGGTCTCTGTTCAGTAGTCACGTGGTGACAGTGTGTCACAGTGCCCTGTGTGTGTGTATGTGTCACCTGGTGGTGGTGACTTGTGTGTAACAGTATTTCACAGTGCCTTGTGTATGTGTCACCTGGTGGTGGTGACTTGTGTGTAACAGTATTTCACAGTGCCTTGTGTATGTGTCACCTGGTGGTGGTGACTTGTGTGTGACGGTATGTCGCAGCGCCTTGTGTGTGTGTGTGTGTCAGCTGGTGGTGGTGACGTGTGTGTGACAGTATGTCACACTGCCCTGTGTATGTGTCACCTGGTGGTGGTGACTTGTGTGTGACAGTATGTCACACTGCCTTGTGTGTGTGGCACCTGGTGGTGGTGACGTGTTTAACAGTATGTCACAGTGCCCTGTGTGTATGTGTCTGTGTCACCTGGTGGTGGTGACTTGTGTGTGACGGTATGTCGCAGTGCCCTGTGTGTATGTGTCTGTGTCACCTGGTGGTGGTGACTTGTGTGTGACAGTATGTCACACTGCCTTGTGTGTGTGGCACCTGGTGGTGGTGACGTGTTTAACAGTATGTCACAGTGCCCTGTGTGTATGTGTCTGTGTCACCTGGTGGTGGTGACTTGTGTGTGACGGTATGTCGCAGTGCCTTGTGTGTGTGTGTCAGCTGGTGGTGGTGACTTGTGTGTGACAGTATGTCACAGTGCCTTGTGTGTGTGTGTCAGCTGGTGGTGGTGACTTGTGTGTGACAGTATGTCACAGTGCCTTGTGTGTGTGTGTGTCAGCTGGTGGTGGTGACTTATGTGTGACAGTATGTCACTGTGTGTGTGTGTGTGTGTGTGTGTGTGTGTGTGTGTGTGTGTGTGTGTGTGTGTGTGTGTGTGTGTGTGTGTGTGTGTGTCACCTGGGGCCTGTACTACGAAGCGGGGTTAACTTACTCAGATGTAACCCAGAGTCAACCTCTTAAACCGGGGTTGACAAAACCTGGTTTTCTCAAGTGGTGTTAATCGGTACTACGACGCTGAATAAGATGTTGATTTGTTGAACCTGTGTTAACCTAACTGGAGTTTGTGCGCGTTCACATAAAAGGGGCGGGTTGCAGCACACATCACCATTTTTCAATGACGACGCGGTCACCTTACATTACAGAAGAAGAATGCACGATTATTATGCGGAGCTACGAGGAATTTAAATTAATGTTAAGGGGGAAATCGAACACATCGTCTGCCAATAAAGCAAGACAGGCTTGTTGGCAATGTATTGCTGATCGGGTAAATGCGTAAGAACAATTAAATTGTTCCCTAAATCTGTTACAGATGATTAACCTGTGGAATGTCTAATTTGTGTAAAAAAAAATGACCTTTCATTAATTACGCCCAGATGCAACACAATTCAGAAGTGGGCATAGGCCTACTAATAAATGTTAGGTTAATTTAATGTTTCCTAAATAGGCTACCTTGACTGTATGATTGCTGTTCCTAATCCTGTCAATATTTCAGATGCAATAGCAGCAGGTGAAGATGAAATATAAAAACATCCTTCAGAACGGTAGGTTTATATTCATAGCTTGATAAGCCCCACTTCGCCTAATTAATGGACATGCATTAGACCTATTTTGATATTAGTAATTACCCGCAATTGCATAAAATGTTGTGTGTTGGGGGGCTTGGCTGGACACTGTTTTGTGGTTTTTGTGTTTGTTTTCCTTCCCAGGTGGTTTGGGGCTGATCTCTGGGGAGAATGTGCTGCAGAAGAGTCTCTCACCTGTCACGGTGATCTGCTGCACCTGTTGCACTCACGTGCGATTCACATAAAACCCTTCTTTGATTTGCATTGTGGATAAATGGCCAGGGAAAACGACAAATGCATCCAACAGTTTAGACAGAGCAAGTACTACCTTGCGAATCTCAGATGTTCAGCATCACCGTTAGAATACATAAATTGTCCACTGGCAAAATAGGCACAAAGCACATTATCTGCTCGATCGTCGGGGCATTGCTACACTGTAAAAAATGACTTGGTTTACAGGAAAACGCTGGCAGCTGTGGTTACCAGGGAATTCCTGTAAAACATACAGCAGCACAGTAGATAACATCACAGACATAATACGTATGTATATGAATTTACAGTGAATGAACCACGGCTGACTCACATTAAAGGAACTGTTAAATCTACAAACAAGAGCTCTCTTTTTTGTACATTTAAGTGCTGTATTTTTTACAGGAATTCCCTGGTAACCACAGCTGCCAATGTTTTCCTGTAAAAACAACAGTCGTTTTTTACAGTGTATGATGGGTGATGTTACAGACTTCTGGCCCGATCAGCTGACAAAGATGACGAATTCCCTCGGCTGAGAATCTATATCTTTCATAGAGAATATCGTCCAGGTACGTCAGCAGATTCTGGTGGTCTTTAAAAACCCTCGCCCTGCGAAGAGAGCCACTCACAATTTGTGCCCCAATATCAAACGGATCATCCAGGTAGGCCGGCATTGTCTTCGGAGTGATTGAAGGTGGATGGGCGGTACTTATAAAGGGAATGGTTAAGCGAAAACCTCAAGCTAATCCTGGTACATAACCTGCTTGGAGCAGGTTTGCCGCACGGCATAAGTTGCCGTGGCAGCATGCCTCGGTGGAAACCTATCCACCTTTCATAGTAGATTAGGCTTAAAAACTTTCCTTTTTGCTAAAGCTTATAGTTAGGGCTGGATCAGGTGACCCTGAACCATCCCTTAGTTATGCTGCTATAGACGTAGACTGCTGGGGGGTTCCCATGATGCACTGTTTCTTTCTCTTTTTGCTCTGTATGTACCACTCTGCATTTAATCATTAGTGATCGATCTCTGCTCCCCTCCACAGCATGTCTTTTTCCTGGTTCTCTCCCTCAGCCCCAACCAGTCCCAGCAGAAGACTGCCCCTCCCTGAGCCTGGTTCTGCTGGAGGTTTCTTCCTGTTAAAAGGGAGTTTTTCCTTCCCACTGTAGCCAAGTGCTTGCTCACAGGGGGTCGTTTTGACCGTTGGGGTTTTACATAATTATTGTATGGCCTTGCCTTACAATATAAAGCGCCTTGAGGCAACTGTTTGTTGTGATTTGGCGCTATATAAAAAAATTGATTGATTGATTGATAGTACGGGTTAGCCGGGAAGTTACTCCACACGTCATCAACTTACTCCCGAAGTTACCCTGATAAGCCAGTAACCCCGCTTCGTAGTACAGGCCACTGGTGGTGGTGAAGTGTAACAGTATGTCACAGTGCACAGTGTGTGTGTGTGTGTGTGTGTGTGTGTGTGTGTGTGTGTGTGTGTGTGTGTGTGTGTGTGTGTGTGTGTGTGTGTGTGTGTGTGTGTGTGTGTGTGTGTGTGTGTGTGTGTGTGTGTCTCTGTGTCACCTGGTGGTGGTGACGTGTGTGTGACTTTATGTCACAGTGCCTTGTGTGTGTGTGTCACCTGGTGGTGGTGAGGTGCGTAACAGTATGTCACAGTGTCTTGTGTGTTTCTGTGTCACCTGGTGGTGTTGACGTGTGTAACAGTATGTCACAGTGTCTTGTGTGTTTCTATGTCAACTCGTGTGTTGATGTGTGTAACAGTATGTCGCAGTGTCTTGTGTGTTTCTGTGTCACCTGGTGTGGTGACGTGTGCAACAGTATGTCACAGTGTCTTGTGTGTTTCTGTGTCACCTGGTGCTATTGACGTGTGTAACAGTATGTCACAGTGTCTTGTGTGTTTCTGTGTCACCTGGTGGTGTTGACGTGTGTAACAGTATGTCGCAGTGTCTTGTGTGTTTCTGTGTCACCTGGTGTGGTGACATGTGTAACAGTATGTCACAGTGTCTTGTGTGTTTCTGTGTCACCTGGTGGTGTTGACGTGTGTAACAGTATGTCACAGTGTCTTGTGTGTTTCTATGTCACCTGGTGGTGTTGACGTGTGTAACAGTATGTCACAGTGTCTTGTGTGTTTCTGTGTCAACTGGTGTGTTGACGTGTGTAACAGTATGTCGCAGTGTCTTGTGTGTTTCTGTGTCACCTGGTGTGGTGACGTGTGTAAAAGTATGTCGCAGTGTCTTGTGTGTTTCTGTGTCACGTGGTGGTGCTGACGTGTGTAACAGTATGTCGCAGTGTCTTGTGTGTTTCTGTGTCACCTGGTGGTGTTCACGTGTGTAACAGTATGTCGCAGTGTCTTGTGTGTTTCTGTGTCACCTGGTGGTGTTCACGTGTGTAACAGTATGTCGCAGTGTCTTGTGTGTTTCTGTGTCACCTGGTGTGGTGACGTGTGTAACAGTATGTCGCAGTGTCTTGTGTGTTTCTGTTTCACCTGGTGGTGGTGACGTGTGTAACAGTATGTCGCAGTGTCTTGTGTGTTTCTGTGTCACCTGGTGGTGTTGACGTGTGTAACAGTATGTCGCAGTGTCTTGTGTGTTTCTGTGTCACCTGGTGTGGTGACGTGTGTAACAGTATGTCGCAGTGTCTTGTGTGTTTCTGTGTCACCTGGTGGTGGTGACGTGTGTAACAGTATGTCACAGTGTCTTGTGTGTTTCTGTGTCACCTGGTGTGTTAACGTGTATAACAGTATGTCGCAGTGTCTTGTGTGTTTCTGTGTCACCTGGTGTGGTGACGTGTGTAACAGTATGTCAGTGTCTTGTGTGTTTCTGTGTCACCTGGTGTGGTGACGTGTGTAACAGTATGTCACAGTGTCTTGTGTGTTTCTGTGTCACCTGGTGTGGTGAGGTGTGTAACAGTATGTCACAGTGTCTTGTGTGTTTCTGTGTCACCTGGTGTGGTGACGTGTGTAAGAGTATGTCACAGTGTCTTGTGTGTTTCTGTGTCACCTGGTGGTGTTGACGTGTGTAACAGTATGTCACAGTGTCTTGTGTGTTTCTGTGTCACCTGGTGTGGTGAGGTGTGTAACAGTATGTCGCAGTGTCTTGTGTTTTTCTGTGTCACCTGGTGGTGTTGACGTGTGTAACAGTATGTCACAGTGTCTTGTGTGTTTCTGTGTCACCTGGTGTGGTGAGGTGTGTAACAGTATGTCACAGTGTCTTGTGTGTTTCTGTGTCACCTGGTGTGGTGAGGTGTGTAACAGTATGTCAGTGTCTTGTGTGTCTGTCACCTGGTGTGGTGACGTGTGTAACAGTATGTCAGTGTCTTGTGTGTTTCTGTGTCACCTGGTGGTGTTGACTTGTGTAACAGTATGTCGCAGTGTCTTGTGTGTTTCTGTGTCACCTGGTGTGGTGACGTGTGTAACAGTATGTCGCAGTGTCTTGTGTGTTTCTGTGTCACCTGGTGGTGTTGACGTGTGTAACAGTATGTCACAGTGTCTTGTGTGTTTCTGTGTCACCTAGTGGTGTTGACGTGTGTAACAGTATGTCACAGTGTCTTGTGTGTCTGTGTCACTTGGTGTGGTGACGTGTGTAACAGTATGTCACAGTGTCTTGTGTGTTTCTATGTCAACTCGTGTGTTGATGTGTGTAACAGTAAGTCGCAGTGTCTTGTGTGTTTCTGTGTCACCTGGTGTGGTGACGTGTGCAACAGTATGTCGCAGTGTCTTGTGTGTTTCTGTGTCACCTGGTGCTATTGACGTGTGTAACAGTATGTCACAGTGTCTTGTGTGTTTCTGTCACCTGGTGGTGTTGACGTGTGTAACAGTATGTCACAGTGTCTTGTGTGTTTCTGTGTCACCTGGTGGTGTTGACGTGTGTAACAGTATGTCGCAGTGTCTTGTGTGTTTCTGTGTCACCTGGTGTGGTGACGTGTGTAACAGTATGTCGCAGTGTCTTGTGTGTTTCTGTGTCACCTGGTGGTGTTGACGTGTGTAACAGTATGTTGCAGTGTCTTGTGTGTTTCTGTGTCACCTGGTGTGGTGACGTGTGTAACAGTATGTCGCAGTGTCTTGTGTGTTTCTGTGTCACCTGGTGGTGGTGACGTGTGTAACAGTATGTCACAGTGTCTTGTGTGTTTCTGTGTCACCTGGTGTGTTGACGTGTATAACAGTATGTCACAGTGTCTTGTGTGTTTCTGTGTCACCTGGTGTGGTGACGTGTGTAACAGTATGTCGCAGTGTCTTGTGTGTTTCTGTGTCACCTGGTAGTGTTGACGTGTGTAACAGTATGTCAGTGTCTTGTGTGTTTCTGTGTCACCTGGTGACGACGACGTGTGTAACAGTATGTCACAGTGTCTTGTGTGTCTGTGTCACCTGGTGGTGGTGACGTGTGTAACAGTATGTCAGTGTCTTGTGTGTCTGTGTCACCTGGTGTGGTGAGGTGTGTAACAGTATGTCGCAGTGTCCTGTGTGTTTCTGTGTCACCTGGTGGTGTTGACGTGTGCAACAGTATGTCACAGTGTCTTGTGTGTTTCTGTGTCACCTGGTGTGGTGACGTGTGTAACAGGATGTCACAGTGTCTTGTGTGTTTCTGTGTCACCTGGTGTGGTGACGTGTGTAACAGTATGTCACAGTGTCTTGTGTGTTTCTGTGTCACCTGGTGTGGTGAGGTGTGTAACAGTATGTCGCAGTGTCTTGTGTTTTTCTGTGTCACCTGGTGGTGTTGACGTGTGTAACAGTATGTCACAGTGTCTTGTGTGTTTCTGTGTCACCTGGTGTGGTGAGGTGTGTAACAGTATGTCACAGTGTCTTGTGTGTTTCTGTGTCACCTGGTGTGGTGAGGTGTGTAACAGTATGTCAGTGTCTTGTGTGTCTGTCACCTGGTGTGGTGACGTGTGTAACAGTATGTCAGTGTCTTGTGTGTTTCTGTGTCACCTGGTGGTGTTGACTTGTGTAACAGTATGTCGCAGTGTCTTGTGTGTTTCTGTGTCACCTGGTGTGGTGACGTGTGTAACAGTATGTCGCAGTGTCTTGTGTGTTTCTGTGTCACCTGGTGGTGTTGACGTGTGTAACAGTATGTCACAGTGTCTTGTGTGTTTCTGTGTCACCTAGTGGTGTTGACGTGTGTAACAGTATGTCACAGTGTCTTGTGTGTCTGTGTCACTTGGTGTGGTGACGTGTGTAACAGTATGTCACAGTGTCTTGTGTGTTTCTATGTCAACTCGTGTGTTGATGTGTGTAACAGTAAGTCGCAGTGTCTTGTGTGTTTCTGTGTCACCTGGTGTGGTGACGTGTGCAACAGTATGTCGCAGTGTCTTGTGTGTTTCTGTGTCACCTGGTGCTATTGACGTGTGTAACAGTATGTCACAGTGTCTTGTGTGTTTCTGTCACCTGGTGGTGTTGACGTGTGTAACAGTATGTCGCAGTGTCTTGTGTGTTTCTGTGTCACCTGGTGTGGTGACATGTGTAACAGTATGTCACAGTGTCTTGTGTGTTTCTGTGTCACCTGGTGGTGTTGACGTGTGTAACAGTATGTCGCAGTGTCTTGTGTGTTTCTGTGTCACCTGGTGTGGTGACGTGTGTAACAGTATGTCGCAGTGTCTTGTGTGTTTCTGTGTCACCTGGTGGTGTTGACGTGTGTAACAGTATGTTGCAGTGTCTTGTGTGTTTCTGTGTCACCTGGTGTGGTGACGTGTGTAACAGTATGTCGCAGTGTCTTGTGTGTTTCTGTGTCACCTGGTGGTGGTGACGTGTGTAACAGCATGTCACAGTGTCTTGTGTGTTTCTGTGTCACCTGGTGTGTTGACGTGTATAACAGTATGTCACAGTGTCTTGTGTGTTTCTGTGTCACCTGGTGTGGTGACGTGTGTAACAGTATGTCGCAGTGTCTTGTGTGTTTCTGTGTCACCTGGTAGTGTTGACGTGTGTAACAGTATGTCAGTGTCTTGTGTGTTTCTGTGTCACCTGGTGACGCTGACGTGTGTAACAGTATGTCACAGTGTCTTGTGTGTCTGTGTCACCTGGTGGTGGTGACGTGTGTAACAGTATGTCAGTGTCTTGTGTGTCTGTGTCACCTGGTGTGGTGAGGTGTGTAACAGTATGTCGCAGTGTCCTGTGTGTTTCTGTGTCACCTGGTGGTGTTGACGTGTGCAACAGTATGTCACAGTGTCTTGTGTGTTTCTGTGTCACCTGGTGTGGTGACGTGTGTAACAGGATGTCACAGTGTCTTGTGTGTTTCTGTGTCACCTGGTGTGGTGACGTGTGTAACAGTATGTCACAGTGTCTTGTGTGTTTCTGTGTCACCTGGTGGTGGTGACGTGTGTAACAGTATGTCGCAGTGTCTTGTGTGTTTCTGTGTCACCTGGTGGTGTTGACGTGTGTAACAGTATGTCACAGTGTCTTGTGTGTTTCTGTGTCACCTGGTGTGGTGAGGTGTGTAACAGTATGTCACAGTGTCTTGTGTGTTTCTGTGTCACCTGGTGTGGTGAGGTGTGTAACAGTATGTCAGTGTCTTGTGTGTCTGTCACCTGGTGTGGTGACGTGTGTAACAGTATGTCAGTGTCTTGTGTGTTTCTGTGTCACCTGGTGGTGTTGACTTGTGTAACAGTATGTCGCAGTGTCTTGTGTGTTTCTGTGTCACCTGGTGTGGTGACGTGTGTAACAGTATGTCGCAGTGTCTTGTGTGTTTCTGTGTCACCTGGTGGTGTTGACGTGTGTAACAGTATTGTTAAGGATTTTATATATATATATATATATGTTATCACTGTTAAACATTTGTACCTTCGTCTTCTGTCTTATGAAAACGGTGTTGTGCTGTTTGCACTTCACCCTGAGAATGTATGTGTTATTCAACCTTGTTTTAGCTTTGTCTTCTTTCTCATGAGAACGGTGTTGTGCTGTTTTGCACCTGTCTTAACCAAGCCTGAGAATTCAATTTTGTTTTAGCACTCTGGGGTCAATCTGAGCTGGGAATGAAGGGCTGGATGTACTTATTATTATAATATAACTTTGTTTTCGCAGCCTCTTAACGACTGGGAGTAAGAGAACGTTTTGACTGTTGTGATGTGGTGCTTAGTGTGAAGGAGTGTGAAGGACAGGACACTTCAGGCAGATGCAGAACAGCTGATAACTGCAACAGACAAACGAGATGTGCTGACCTGTGTAAAAGAAAGTGTCCTTCCTTACAGCTGCACTTATTGACGTATGCGTTTATGTTACGGGAAGAAACTTGTCTTGCGTCATCACCCCCACCCTTAGGACAAGTTTTTTGTTTATGTGATGAGGGCGTCTCTTAATAAAAAGAGCGGAAAAGCAGGCCAGACTTTAGTGTAGCCTTGGTGTACAGCCTGGCCGCACTCCGCGCGTAATATTTGACTTTCTGTCTCACTGGTGTTTCTTGACTCTGTTTGTCTTGTTAAAGGTTTAAAAATGTTTGGAGGAGAAAATACCCAACATTGACTGGGGGCTCGTCCGGGATCTCAACAATACCGGAGGTGTCCAGCGGAGGTCGTCAAGTCCAGACGTAAATCCTTGGCCAAGGTCCGATCGATTGATCGTGTCTGCAATTGTCGACCACCGTTGGCATCGTCTGGTTGACGAGATTTTCCCGAAGAAGACAGACAGGAAGTCGAGTCAGTGAGTGGAATTTCTTTGTAAATAGTACTGAGTGAGTGGTGATCAGATCACATAAACAGTTAAATTCCGCAAGCGATGATACAGAATCGCCTGTTAATGCAAAGCAGTTAAACTCTGTAAGGAGGGTGCGGACTCCTCTGTTTATATACGCGTACCGGTAGGGGATAAAAGTGATCACATAAAACAGTTAAACTCCGTAAGCGATGATACAGAATCGTCTGTTAATGAAACACAGTTAAACTCTGTAAGGAGGGCGGACTCCTCTACGGTTGCGAGGGACGCAAGTAGTTAAATTCCGGAAGGAGGATACGGACTCCTCTGTTTTAATACGTAAAGGAAATCCCGGGTAGAAATACGTGCACTGTAAAAAGTAGTTAAT